>NW_003302987.1:10661-13640 GCF_000142945.1 Phytophthora infestans T30-4 | reverse complement strand
CGACGTGGCGCTTCGCTAGTCGGTATTCTCGCCACTCGTGCGCTTGTATATGTCCAAACGCTCGGGTGGCCCGGCGTTAACATGGGAGCCGTATTCTGCGCTGTCGATCATGTTCTTGGTCTTAATCAGCGGGATTTGAACTTCGTGCGGTAATTGCGCCGCGCCGTGAAACAGGTCCAACCGGATCCCAGCTGGGATCATAAAGTCGGTCCCGAGTACTACGTCGACGCCTGCACTATGCGCCATTACCCACATCTCGGACTCGTACACCATCTCCCATCCAAGCGTAATCTTGACGCACGCTCGTCGCGTCGTAGACACCTTGCCTTCGCTGATTCCTTGAATGTCAATGCGGCGTCCGTGATCAGGTACATCTCGGAGTCGCAACTTCTTGGCAAAGGCGTCAGTGATCACACTAACGTTTGCTCCTGTGTCGAGGAGGATCCTCGCTCGCTGGTCATTCACAGCGCCTTGCACCAGAGCTCTCATTCTGATCCGTCGGTCGAATTTCTTGGCCGACCACCACCCCTGTCTCTCGCCAGGGTTCAACTTCATCATCTTGGAGTGACCCTTGGGCTCGTCTCGCGCTGCACTCGAAACCAAGCCGAACGAACCCTCGCTGGTGCCCTCATCAACATCAGCACACTCCACTCTCTCTCCAACACCTCCACCGAGGATTCTACTCCTCTCCTTTTCATTTTCCGTCGCGTTCACACTTGTTACGTAATTATCAGGCCATTCACTCTGCCCCATGAAAGCAAAGATACACTCTGCTTCCATTGAAGGCTCGGTTAACTGTGGCAGCCCGATAGGGACCAACCCAGTTGTAGTTGGCGGGCTGCCTAGTTTAAATGACGTTCTTGAACGACGGCCTTGAGCTCTGGCGGGAACTCCTCCTTCGTGCCGTTAGTGCGCACGAATTTGGCAAGGTCTTGGAAGTTGCGGAAAAGTTCGCATTGTCCAGCATCGTGGGGTTGTTCGCAGAACTTGCATCGCTTGTTACAGTAGTGGGCGGAGTGACTCATCCCACCGCACACCGCGCATGGTCCGTACTGTGGGCGTCGGTTGTCGCGGTTGAAGTCACGTCGTCCGCGTTGGTCCTGATTGAACCCACGGTCACTACTTCGGCGATCTTGATTGAAGCCATTCTCGCGATCAGGCACGTTTCCACGCGGTTGACGATTGTCTGAACGTGCGTAGGTGCCTTCAGCAGCTGCACGGCGTTCATTTTCGTTAGCAGCGGCGAGGTATCGGTCGTTTTCATCCAATGAGAAATCACCATCCGTATTATCGGGCTGAAAGTCGTTGTACTCGTCTTGGACATCGTTGTAAGCGCTCGGATCTTCGTTTGAATACTCGGTGCTCCCTTGAGCAGCTTCACGACCTTCCAATTCGGCTAGTAGGTCATCCACCGTGGCTTCAATGAGTGTCACTCTTGGTTTGTTGCGGTTGTCATCGAGGCGACGGTCATCACGCCGATTGTTGCGGGCGTACCCATCGTCGCGTCGCGACTCTTGAAGTATCGGTACTCACTGTCACGCTTGGCCATTCTCTCCTTGTCCTTGAGAACATCTTCGATGATCTCTTCGAGCTCGTGAATGTCGGCCACTCGAGCGTGGTAGAGACTCTCCGCCAGCTTGTCATCATCGCATGTTGCCAGGAACTGTTGTACGTGTTCTTTCGCGTCGGGACCACTCTTCTCGAAGTGTAGACGGGCGGTCCGAGCGTAGCCATTCTGTAACGGGGTTACATGGTGTGGAGCACACAGGGGTACGAAGTACCCGGAGAGTTAACAAACTCTCAGTACATAAGTTGGAGAGTTAACAAGGTCTCTCAGTACGTTGGCTGAAAGCCACACGTTATGCATTTGATTAGGTTTAACTATGCTAGATAGTTAAAGAGATACATTTACCCCTAGGCGGCTTGGCCGCAATAATAGTAAATAAAGGACTTCTGGTTTTGAAGCATAAGAGTTAAGGTGTTAACTTTGAGCCCTGGTCTTGGGCTGTAAGTGTCCTTTGGATAAGGAACTTAGTATTAGTGACTCTTTGAGTCGAACGTCTTCCTCTGACGCTAAAGCTACGGCAGCCCCGCTGCACTTGGTAGCACTTGTAGTCAATCCCGCTCCTGAGTCGGTTGACTATATCCTCTGCGAGGATGGAACACCCCGTGTTCGCGAATTTGCCCCCGGCGCAGCAGGACGCGCTTAATAAGCTTATGTCCTTGCTTGGCCCGGAGGGCGTGGCTCATCTTGCATCGCAAGGTCCAGAGGCGGTCACTGCCAGGCTGGAATCGTTCTCCCGCTACGAGAACGCGCTCTTGGAGCATGTCCAAGAGAAGATGAGCGCCGCAACGGCGGCGGCGTCGATGACGCGTGAAGAGTCTATGAGACTGAAACCGCTCATGGTGAGCGTAAAAACCTTCGAGGGGAAGGATGGAGAGAATCTCCTTCTCTGGACCCGTGAGGTCGAGATGGCCATGGGATCGGCCCTGCTCCAGTCTGAGCATCAGCGCGTGGCGCTGGCTGTCTCCAGGCTTGGAGGTCGCGCTCGCGAATGGGCACTAACGTGCGGCACGTCTGTTGACGCTGCATTTCCCACTTGGGATCAGCTGAAGCAACAGCTTTCGCGCGTGTTCGCGCCGCCTAATCAGGCGTACCGTATCCGGTCAAAGTTCCTTGCTACCATCAAAACCTAGATGCTTTGCGATTTCGTAAACCCGCATTTCGGTTTGGCGAAGCAGCCGTTTGGCATTATCGATGCGCATCTGCAGCAGAAAGTCGTTGAAATAAAGGCCAAAGGATTTTTTGAACAGCTGGCCTAAATAAACGGGATTCATGTAAAAACGGGCGGCGATGCTTTTAAGGTTAATATCCTCGTTGTAATGGCGCTCAATATAGCTTTTGATCTTCATGATATAACCTCGCGCCGAATTTTTCCGCAGCATCACCATCATTTCAGCACTCTCCTCGGCAAAACT
>NW_003302987.1:1912-6342 GCF_000142945.1 Phytophthora infestans T30-4 | reverse complement strand
GTGCTGGTAGGTACACAGTTCGATCAGACACGTTGGTCAATCGAATGCTCTGAGGCCGTCCACGTCGAAACCTCGTCACTGACGGGATTAGCTTGTTCGTTCGACGAACCCACAGTACGTGTTCTTCCAGCCCGACTTGACGCTTCGCTAGTCGATATTCTCGCCACTCGTGCGCTTGAATGTCCAACCGCTCGGGTGGCCCGGCGTTAACATGGGAGCCGTATTCTTCGCTGTCGATCATGTTCTTGGTCTTTATCAGCGGGATTTGGACTTCGTGCGGTAATTGCGCCGCGCCGTGGAACAGGTCCAACCGGATCCCAGCTGGGATCATAAAGTCGGTCCCGAGTACCACGTCGACGCCTGCACTATGCGCCATTACCCACATCTCAAACTCGTACACCATCTCCCATCCGAGCGTAATCTTGACGCACGCTCGTCGCGTCGTAGACACCTTGCCTTCGTTGATTCCTTGAATGTCAATGCGGCGTCCGTGATCAGGTACATCTCGGAGTCGCAACTTCTTGGCAAAGGCGTCAGTGATCACACTAACGTTCGCTCCTGTGTCGAGGAGGATCCTCGTTCGCTGGTCGTTCACAGCGCCTTGCACCAGAGCTCTCATTCTGATCCGTCGGTCGAATTTCTTGGCCGACCACCCACCCTCTGTCTCTCGCCAGGGTTCAACTTCATAATCTTGGAGTGACCCTTGGGCTCGTCTCGCGCTGCACTCGAAACCAAGCCGAACAAACCCTCGCTGGTGCCCTCATCAGCATCAGCACACTCCACTCTCTATTCAACACCTCCACCGAGGATTCAACTCTTTCCTTTTCATTTTCCGTCGCGTTCACACTTGTTACATATTTATCAGGCCATTCACTCTGTCCCATGAAAGCAAATATACACTCTGCTTCCATTGAAGGCTCGGGTAGCTGTGGCAGCCCGATAGGGACCTACCCAGTTGTAGTTGGTGGGCTGCCTAGTTTAAATGACGTTCTTGAACGACGGCCTTGAGCTCTGGCGGGAGTTCCTCCTTCGTGCCCTTAGTACGCACGAATTTGGCAAGGTCTTAGAAGTTGCGGAAAAGTTCGCATTGTCCAGCATCGTGGAGTTGTTTGCAGAACTTGCATCGCTTGTTACAGTAGTGGGTGGAGTGACTCATGCCACCGCACACCGCGCATGGTCCGTACTGTGGGCGTCGGTTGTCGCGGTTGAAGTCACGTCGACCGCGTTGGGCCTGATTGAACCCACGGTCACCACCTCGGCGATCTTGATTGAAGCCATTCTCGCGATCAGGCATGTTTCTACGTGGTTGACGGTTGTCTGAACGTGCGTAGGTGCCTTCAGCAGCTGCACGGCGCTCATTTTCGTTAGCAGCGGCGAGGTATCGGTCGTATTCATCCAATGAGAAATCACCATCCGTATTATCGGGCTGAAAGTCGTTGTACTCATCTTGGACATCGTCGTAAGCGTTCGGATCTTCGTTTGAATACTCGTTGCCTCCTTGAGCAGCTTCACGACCTTCCTATTCAGCTAATAGGTCGTCCACCGTGGCTTCAATGAGTGTCACCCTTGGTTTGTTGCGGTTGTCATCGCGGCGACGGTCATCACGCCGATTGTTGCGGGTGTACCCATCGTCACGTCGCGCGTCACGACTCTTGGAGTATCGGTACTCACGGTCACGCTTGGCCATCCTCTCCTTGCCCTTGAGAACATCTTCGATGATCTCTTCGAGCTCGTGAATGTCGGCGACTCGAGCGTGGTAGAGACTCTCCGGCAGCTTGTCATCATCGCACGTTGCCAGGAACTGCTGTACGGGTTCTTTCGCGTCGCGACCACTCTTCTCGAAGTGTAGACGGGCGGTCCGAGCGTAGCCATTCAGCCTGTTTATGTAGTCGCACAGATGTTCATTACGTTCCCGCTTGGCGGAATAGTAACGCGACAGTGCCGTCTGCGTGAGCTGCGAGCAGTAGTAGCGGATGAACGCATCGCTCAGCAGCTTCCACTTGCGCTTCGTCTTCTTCGGAGGTTGACGGAACCAATGAATGGCTCCGTCCCGGAAACTTAGCTCAAATGGAATGCACCATTTATCGGCATCTGTGTGGGTTTCAGTCATTTCATAGACGAACCCACGGAGCCACTGCATACAGTTCTCGCTCTTATTGCGAGAGCCTGAGAACGGCGTGATGCGATCCAGCGGTCGGTGCGAAGCCATTTCAATCCTTGGTGTCGGGTCCACGTCGTTCAGCGTCGCTAGCTCATTCATCTGACGCATCAACTCGAGTTGAGGATCTTCCTCGTCGAATGTACGCACCAAAAATGTCATCGTCACTGGACGAACCATCGCTGTCGACTTGACGACGTCCGGCACCACCTTTGGAAGCTCGTGTACCGCCTCGGCGACCGAACGAACCCTCGTTACTTGCGTAAATACGTTGCATACGGCTCTCCGAACGTGGCGTCACCATCTGCGAGTCTTGAAAGTACGGTGAAGCTTCGGTAGTGCCAAAGGCACCACGCTCAGCTCCACGCTTGGTCGGAGGAGTACGAACGAGTCGTTGGGGTGTCGGCGGCAGTGGAATCGTGGACGGATCTTCATCTTGAAACATCGGTCGACTCACCGGCTGCTTTCCAGCGTTAATGCCAACAGCGCCAAACGCCTTCCGAAGCTTCTTCTTCCATTTCTGGAGAGCAGATCCGGCTTCATGTGGACTCCAATCTTGGAGCGACATCGTCGATGGGTACGTCTCGTTCTCGAACCCCAGCGACAGCAGTAGCGAAACTGAATCCTCGGCAACTTGGCTAGTCGACACCGAGTTGACTGGGTATTGAAGTTCCTGCGCAAGCGCAGGCCAGTCGGCTTTTTGCTTGGGGATGGGCTTGAACAACTGCATCCACTCATCATTCTGCATCAGCGCTTGTACGCGGTCGAAAACGCGCTTGGCGGCTGGTGTATCACCGTTGACAGGTGGGCGAGGTGCCTTCAGCAGTGCTGAATGCTTTGCACTCACCACCGAAGGTTTAAAAACCTCGGTCCCATCGTCATAACCATCATAGGCCGGTTCTGGTCCCGCAACATCATCGAGCTCGTCGGCGAGGTTCCTCGAAAGGGACTTGGTCGCCCCGCTCAGCCCCGATGGTAGCGTGGCCGTCTCCGGCGTCGCTGCGCCTGGCTCTGGAGCCGGCGTCTTATCTTCGTAATCTTCATAATCGTGGGCGTCAGGACCGATGTCCGCTTCGTCGTCGAAGCTCACTGAAAGCTCGGTGGCGGCTGCAAAGCGCGCAGCCGGGCTTGAACTCTCGTTGCGAGCCCCGCCAGACTTGGCAGGCGTAACTGGTACCGTCGGTTGTCCTTTCGCCATGTTTCTTGTCTTTTTCTTGTTCTTCTTCTCTTGGTAGCTCGTAAACTGGAAGGCCATACAAACAGTTCACAATGGTCACAATCTGTTCCCGGGTCGCGGCACCAGTTGTGGTGTTGGAAATCCCACGTGAACTCTAGCTACAGATGTAGTTAGGATGTTCCCACAACAATACGTCTACTAGGATAGTAAACGATCGTTCGGGCGGACCTGAAGACCCCAGCTCTGCCCTTGCACCGGGACAAACTGGACCTTGTTAACTACTTATATAGGCCAACCAGTAAAATAAGAACACGCTACTAGCACGAGCAAAGCTAGCAGGTGTTTTGAATCCTCGTGGTCCCAACAGCGGAAGGGTACCAGGCACGGGTAAGCCTTTTACGAGATCACCGAGTGTTCAACACTCGGCTGGAAGAAATAAAAGGGAGGCAATTCAAGCACTCCCAGTCGTGCAAATAGGCAACAATAAGCCGTCACGTAAAACCTCCCGATAATAATCGGCCAATACACAAAGTCTCTTGGCCTTGCCGGATGAACCCTCGCTACAGAGCTTCGAGTTCACCGACAGGCATAACACACTCAAACAAGCTTGACCTGACGCTTACCTTGAAGCCGGACGTCGCTCTGTGTGCTTGAGTGGAAATTCTGTTCTGTATTTAAGCTTACCCTTTCGGGTCTATTCGTAATAAGAAGTCCTAATCAAGTATACAAATATCAAGTGAACAATGATCCGTTATGGATCTTCTTGCATGCCAAGCGTCGTCTGCACTGTCGCATGAGCATCTTTAACGGTCCGCGCCCTGTCCCAGACGGTTAACGTGTCTTCCAAAGGTCGCTGAGTATTCCGCGAACTCATCCCAACCGCCACTGAGGGTTCGTACCGTAGATGGTCCGCTGAATGCGAATCCGGCCAGTCCATTATTAATCATAAGGACAGCCTGGATTCAGTGACATAGGGCCGTATCCGATATTTGTTGAAAACTCGGAGGTGACGCCGTCGAGTCCCTTGCACCTTGGCGTCTCCGTACATCACCCGACCGAGGGTTCGTCGCTTGAACAACTTGGGCGGTGTCACGT
>NW_003302987.1:0-1226 GCF_000142945.1 Phytophthora infestans T30-4 | reverse complement strand
TCGTCGACGTATTGACGACTCCGAGATGTTTGATGTGCAGCGCCGAGAAGAGCGCTGGTCATGTGGGTAACTTAGGTCACAGGCGGGTAACTTAGTTCCGCAGACAGCTGCAGCTGTCATGAACACCGAGAACAGCGTGTTCGGAGTGGGTAACCCAGTGCTACACGCGGTCGCCCAGACCTTAACTGAAGAGGAAGACGTCGGATACGCTTCCTGTGTGGGTAACACAGTGCCACACGCGGTCGCCCAGACCTTAACTGAAGAGGAAGGCGTTGAACACGCTTCCTGTGTGGGTACAACAGTACCACACGATGCCACCAGTGCCTCGGATGTCGTAGCGCCGACATCCCTAGACGTGGGCAGCAAAGCCCCACGCCACGGTCGCCGTCGTCAACGACGCCGCCGCCGCCTCAAGTCGGATCCGAACTTCGTTCAGATCGGCGTCGCTTCAAGCGACTCGGAGTCCAGGGCCCAGGCTCCTCCGACAAGGCCGGTGGAAGAGAGTTATCACAGCTTCGCTGGCGAGACCGGTTTACCCGTCAAGGCATCTGGTGACCCCTTGGAACCGTTGCTAGAGGTTGCAGAGATACTGCACCTCGAGGAAATGACGGCTGAGTCTTTCCTGGCCAACCTCAAGGCTGGAGAGATTGCTGACATGGTACTCATGAGACCTGAGACCACTCAGGAGGAGCTGAATCCCTCCTCTGTCTTGGACGAGAACGTCCTGGAAGACATGAACAAGCAGCGTCAGGCGCGCTTGGGTTCTGAGATTCTCAAGAACCCCAAGGATCCGGTGTATTCTTTGGTGACGGAGTATGCGGACGTGGTGAACAAACACCCACCGACCCAACTCCCACCGGATCGAGGCGTACGGCATGAGATTGATCTCGTGCCCGGCACAAAATATTGTGTCACGAGGCAATGGCCTCTCCCGCGCGAACATGGCGTATCGGAACGATGAGGCTGTCGCGCCTATCGTCAGGTTCCTTATGGCAGGAGCGAGCGCGAAGTCCGACTGGCTCTCGTCGCGTCAGCGCTCACGGCTCCACCGATATGAGTTGAAGGATGGCCTCCTCTATTACCGGTGTGGAGCCCAATGATCATCCACGGGTGGTCGTACCCAACGACGAGGATCTGAATTTCGATATCCTCGCGGAGGCGCACGACGCGCCCTCCAGCGGCCACTTGGGCCGCGAGAAGACCTTCTGTCGGTTCTCAGTCCTTAT
>NW_003302986.1:11228-13811 GCF_000142945.1 Phytophthora infestans T30-4 | reverse complement strand
TCGGCATACAAACCCTTAGATAGAGGGTTTGCTGCGAAAGGACGTACAAACTGGTGGGGGGCCCTAAAGGCAACAAACATTGCAACGTCGTCAATGGCAAGTGGCACGGTTGCCTTTACCCGCAGCGATCGGAGCAGACCGGGGTCGACTGTAGCCACCCGTGATGTGAACGCTAGTGTTAAGGAGGATCATTCTGGGGAGAGTGAAGGTCCTAATCCGACTCCAATGGTGAAGCTGGCAACGGTGACGCTGACGGATCAATCGACGTACCACGGAGATGTCAACGATGGTGCGTGTTTACTTGCTGCCGCTACGTTCGACACTTTGCTAACTCGTCCGTCGAGCTACACAGAGGGCATTCCTAATGGCCTAGGAGTTCTCCTCTCGGTGTTGGGATCCACGTATTCCGGTGCAATGAAGAGTGGAAAGAAGCATGGAGAGGGAGTGGAGCTGCAGACGAACGGGGCCAATTATTCGGGGGAATTTCGTGACGGAGTTGCGAGTGGATATGGCGTTTACGTCGGCACTTTTGGGGACAAGTATATCGGACAGTGGGAAGACGGCGCGCGTCATGGCATTGGGGTGAATGTAGATGCAGAAGCTGTCATGGCAGCAACACAATTCAACATGGATGAACCAATGTTCGAGAGCTACAACGCAGGTTTATCTTGGGGAGAAGACGTGCAGCTTCATGTTCTACGTGCTGTGCTCGCTGAGACAGCAGCGACAAGCAACCAAGAACTCGCTCGACAACGTCACATCGACGCTGTCGTCCAGGGTATGACGACCATCGGTAAGGGTCAGTGTTTTGTCTTGCAGCTACAACAGATCACATGCCCCTCTCACCGAAGTTTCGTTCGTGACGTCGTTCTGCTTCAGGATCGGAGACTTTCAAGACGACCAAGAAAATAGAAGTGTTCGAGGCCAAAGATGAACTGGAAACTGCAAACTTTATCCGTGACCAGAGCGACCAGATGCACGAGGTCAACGTCGTCGCCAGGGAGCTTAAGCTCAATGAGGCGCAGCTCACTCAACGTCAGAAGGAGTTGCGAGCTGAGATCGTCACCAAACGTCAGGAATTATCCTCGGTAGCCAAGTATTGTGCACTGGTCGAGACGCGTGAGGCTCAGGTACGAGAGGCAGAGCGCACACTGGTCACCTTGCAGCGGCAGTTGGATGTGCTCAGTTGTGCGAGCACAAGCGATGCGGATTGCCACGTACCCAACGGTCTAAGCTTGAGCCAGATTTTATTGGCTAAACCTAGTTTGAGCCAATGAAAAGATAGGTACATTTGGTAAACGGTCGAAGCAGAAACGGCACTCTTCATTTCGCCGCCTGCCTTGGCGACCTCGAATCTCGGCGTTGTAAACAGCGATTTCTTATCATCTCCATCAATTTCAGCGACTACATAACCATGGCAAAAGTGCAGGAGCGTCTCGCCGTGCTCAGCTTAAACGTATGTGGCTGTGAATTTCTTTGAAGTGGTCGAATATGTCTGATCGAACGAGGTGCATTGACAGATCTTCTGCCGCCCTGAAGGCATCCACAGCGGTCAGTGGTTCAAGACTGGCGACTACAAAGACTTGAGGGTAGCGTTACTGCTTCGTAAGATGACCAAATTCGACGTGGTGATCCTCCAGGAGATGTTCGAGGCCGGACCAAGACAGAAGCGCTTCGTGCGGGAAGCCTACGCCATGGGCTTCCGCTACCACTGCGGATCTGTGTGGCCGCGACTATTGGACTCTCGTCTTATTGATGGCGGACTGTTGATCCTCAGTCGTTATCCGATCGTGGAGCGCGACCAGCTCGCGTACTCGCAGGGCGCTGGAAGTGACGGAATCTGTGCCAAAGGCGTGCTCTACGCTCGTATCCAGTTATCGCCAGACCTCTCAGACTCACTTCATGTATTCACTACACACACTCAAGCAGGTGACAACTACAAGGACTACAGTATTCGCCTCGCTCAGATCCAGGAGATGCACCGTTTCGTTGCCAGAACGATCCGAGACGACCCCGGAGTGCCTGTCCTCATCACAGGCGACTTCAACCTCGACGCTCGACACGATTTAGTACACGACTCGCAAACTGGGCTGGTCACATCTACTCGGTGTCGAGAGAGCAAAGTGTACCAGCAACTTGTGGCGGACTTTGAGCGTGTGGTACGCGAGGCAAGGTTGAACTTCGCGAGGGTAGCGGGAAAAACTGTCGACGCAGACAACACAGCAGAGTCTCTGATGATCGACCTTATGAAGCGATGTGATACTACCAAGCTTGGCGATGAGATCCACCCGATCACGAATGGTGACGGACATTCGCTACTGTTTCATAAGACAGACCCACTGTCTCTCGAGAAAGATGGCAAGTGTATCGACTACATGTTCTTCTGTCCAGGGATCAATGACCAGACAACGCCCCCAGTCTCCGCCACCACTAGCACCGACAGTACGAACGGCGATGGAGGCAGTGCTAGTGTGGAGTCGGTAGTATCACCACGTTTCCGCTTGACGTTGGTGGAAATGGGTACAACAGTGGACCATTGCTCTGTGAACGAGCTTACCGAAGACGAAAACTACAGCGACGTAG
>NW_003302986.1:8238-9809 GCF_000142945.1 Phytophthora infestans T30-4 | reverse complement strand
GGTTTTGGCGTTACGCTCACCGAACGTGTGCTCGAAGAAGGATGCGTGGCTCCTGGACATATAATCCTTGACCACGGGCTGGGCCCGCCCAAACTTGTATATGCGCTGCGAGACTTTGTAGCCGGCGGCGAAGCCCAGACCGGGGAACAGCGAGCGGTAGCGCGCGAACACGGGCTTCTCGTACGCGTCACGGAAAATGACCTTGTTGATGCCCGCGACGCCGTGCATAGCCTCCTTGTTGGTCATGAGACGCTTGGCAATCGTATCCACGGGGTGGAAAATCATAAGTTCGCATAGACCAGAGCACGTAGAGCCCAGCAGACGCGCTGCCACGACGCCACCGGTAGTGGCCTTCTTGTCATTTGCGATAGCTACCATTGCTGCGGGTGATGTGAGTCTGGGGGTCTCTGTAGGACGAGGGAAGAGCGAGAATGACGATCCGGACCTGTGTGGTCTTGGAAGGTTTGACGTTAGGTTTGTCACGCCGTCCAATACACGACGTTTACTGAAGTTGAAGTTTGAAACACCGCTATTGCACCCGTCTCAATGACGTTCTTTTTTCAATTTGTTTCAGACGGTAGCGGTAGAAAGTCTGTTACGCCCGATAAGTCGGTCGTTGTAATGTTTTGCGGTTAATTCATCTGAATTGCAAGCACATCGTTCACGCAAGGCTGAAGCAGGAGGACAAGCATGGGAGCACCAACCAATTGACAGTGAGGGAGCACAAGCTCTACGTATATTGGTCGCAGCGGAGACTGTCCAGCGGCGCAGATGCTCACAGCTTATATCGCTACAATGGTTCACGTTGTAGCCGGGGGTGAGCAGTGCTCACTGAGCACTCACCGCAATACCCTGGTCCGCAGGCATTCCGAAATAATCATTGTATTGCTGCTTCAATACAATACGTAGTTTACACTTAATTATTGATTTTTACAAATTGGATGACTTTTTCCAATTACATGTAGTTATTTTGTATTTACAACAAAGTACTTTATTTTTTCGTAAAATTTAGTTTTTTCTGCTTTGTTTTGCGTAAATACGGAGCTCAGCAACGGTCGCTCAAAACGCGAACCTGAGGCGCTCGTCTATCATTTTTGATCTTACCATGGCTCTCGCCAACACCTTCACGACCAAGCAAGTCTGCAGCTACTTTTTTACTGCCAGCTTGGCGACTTCCAGTCGGCCACCATGAAGCTTCAAGACGACAACGTAACGCTTCTCGATGTGCGCGATATCTTTGATGCGCTCATCGAGAAGCATTCCGTTGTGAAAAAGTATCTTGCTGCCGACGCAAATATTGTTAAGGACGTGGACTTCGAGCGAGCGTGCGTTGTAGCCCTGTCAGGCGCCGTGGACGAGCTGACGAACGACCAGGAGCTGATGTTGCAGCCATTTGAGACGGTACCCGCAATTACGACACCGGACACCAGGCACGGACGCCCACAGGGCTTTGCCGACAGAGTCTTGGCGACTAGAAAAAAGCGGCGCGGTGCAAAGAAGGTATTTGATGGTGTGCTTTTCATCCCGCCGACGTCAAACACCGTGGAGCGTCTTTTTAGTGTGGCGAAACA
>NW_003302986.1:0-4478 GCF_000142945.1 Phytophthora infestans T30-4 | reverse complement strand
GTAATGTGTCCAGGACTTGTGACCCTTCAACGATTGAAGTTCCACCAACATTGCAGCTCTCCACTGCTGCCAGTACTTGCTTGCACGTGCTTGTTTGTACATCGTCGGAATCTGCACATCCGTAGTCATAGCCTGCACTAGGCCTACCACGTAATCCGACAATCGAACGTTCGCCTTCTGCTTCCTTCTTGGTCGCTTTAGGCAGGGCTCTCTTGATGGAGGTTGAATCTCGAAGCCACTTGTCTCCTTCTCCACCATTGCAGGTTTTTTCTTTGTTCTGCGTCTCTTGCGCTTCCTCACTTCCAAACCTTCCTCGGTTTCTTTAGCAGGATCCTGCTACATGGCTGGTGCTGCAACACCAGCAGTCTCCGCACTGTCCTTGCTCACAGGTGCGTCAACGATTGACAAACTCCCACTTGAACTTAGCTCAATTTCTGCAGGTTCGTCAGCAAGTGGTACCGCCTCAAGTGGCTTCTCCGCACTAGAGATGCCGTCACTCCAACCTGGAAGGTACGTCTCCATGTTGGTCTTGATGCGCGCCACAGGGTACAGTCTCGAGTAGAGTATGATCACCATCAAAGAATGCGTTCTCTAATAGATGTTCATGTAGATGCCATCGATCGGAACTCTTCATGGAACTTCACATTCCCACTACGAGCTGTCACCACTTGAGCTGTCACCAGGTCAATGAACTTGTAGCCTAGGGTCGATTCGCTATAACCCAGTAATAAACACAGTCTTGCCCTTGCTTCCAGCTTTTCTTTCGCTTGTCTTGACTCAGGGGGAATAAGCACGTGTGCCAGACAGCCCCAAGTACGCAAATCATCCGGCATGGGCTCCGATTCGTAGAGTTTCTGGTGCGGGGACACCAATCCTAAAGGCTTGGTGGGCAACCAGTTCAATGTCGTTACCACATGCAGGAAGGCTTCTCCCCACAAGGAGTTGGGCATGTGTGTAGCCATCAGCACCGCTCTGATTCTTGGTAGAACCACGCCATTAGCACGCTCCACAATACCGTTCTCTTGAGGAGAATAGGCGTTTGTAAACTGCTGCTCAATCCCTTGGTCGACGCAGTAGTCACTTAGTTCCTTGCTTGCAAATTCACCTCCTTGATCAGAGTGTAGTCGTCGCACCTTCTTCTCAGGAAAGCGAGTTCGCAGCCTGTTCAGCAGGACCTTGATGTGGAACGTTGCTTCACTCTTCTTCTTGAGTAGGAACGGCCACTTGTACCTTGTAGACTCATCTATGATAAAGAGAAACATTGTAGCTCCATCCACAGACTGTTCGTTCACAGAACAAATGTCCATCATGAGAGTCTCCAGAGGTTCGGACTTCCGCGATGGAATCCGTTTATAAGACATTCGTTTTGCCTTACTGGCAGCACAAGCAACGCACTCGTAGGAAGTCAGACCTTTTGCATTCATCTTAACTCCAACATCGAGTTTGTTTGCCAACACTTTCACCGTCTCCATGCTCATATGACCAAATCGTTGGTGAAGCAGCTCCATGGCTTTCTTGCTGTCCATGTCCTCTTTTAGAGCCGCCATCACCATTACTCCAGTCACTCTTTCTGCACGTAGTCGGTAGATACTGTCACGCATCATGAACTTGAGTGATGTGCTTGGCTTGGAGATCCAAGCAGTCTGTTGGTCCTCTGAGCATGTCAACTTGAAGTTGCCCTTCGTTTGTAGGTGGCCCAAACTAATGATGTTCACCTTCGCGTTCGGTGCGTACACCACGTTGTCCAGGAGACGGTCCTCGAGCTGGCCAGTTGCCTGGTTAACAACACGCAATAGCACAGACCCACAAACAGAAGTGTGTTCAGTTGTGCCATTCGCAAAGTCAAGTCGACTAGCTTGGTCTTCCCTTATGGTAGTAAACAATGACAGGTCACCACAGACATTTGCCTGGGATCCTGAATCAAGTATCCACTCCACAAACTCAGACTGAGCTGATTGCATACCTTGGTTCTGGTTCACAGCGTTGACTTGACGAGAGTTGGGTGGTCTGTTCTCACGACGGTCTTAAAATCGACGTGGAGACATGTTCCGCCCTTGGAAATTGTCACGTCGAGGTGAAGGTCCTCGTCCTCTCGAAGGATTGTCACGCCACTGCTGCTGCGGAGACGACGGTCCATAGCGACTCAGTCGATCATCGCGTTGGGGTGGCGGCTCATAGCGACTCGGTCTCTCGTTACGCCACTGCTGCTGACGCGGTGGAGATCGATAACGCCCTGGATTCCCTCTTGGTTCACATCCTCGCATTGACGGAGAACGGCCTCTTCCTCTTGGTGGAGTTCGCTCTCGATTGAAGAATCGGGGTGGTGAACGACTTCGTCCTCGTCCTTGAATAGGAGGGTCAAAGTGTCCAACATCTTGACTCCAGAGTCCTCTCTCGTACGTACTCTCCAAGTTAGGTCTGTAATCATTGCGCATCCCTGGTCCTTGGCGTCTGTTAAACCCGACATCAGGACCTCGACAGCTATCCCCTGGCACAGCCGAACCCCCTTGTGGTTCAGCTTGATTGCGCCATGGCTCAAGTGTAGGCCCTTTCGAGTTACTCGACAGTCCTTGCCCCAAGTAGTAGATGACTGATTCCCACGTAGGTACCAATCCAGCTGTAGACTGATTGCCCTCCCACTGAGTCTGCGCAGTACTCGATACAGTAGGTTGCATGTTTTGCAGTACAGTAGCTTGTACGCCCTGTTGAACAGCAGGTTGTCCAGTAGGTTGCGCTTCGGGTTGTACCGCAGATTGTATGGCAGTTTGCACAGCTACAGGTGGTGCTTGCAGTGTAGGCAGTGAGGTTGATTGTCGTTGTTGTAGTCCTTGTCCTCCAACTTGTATGTGTTGAACAGGAACTCCAACTTGCAGCTGTAGTCGCTGCGTTGCTTGCGCAACCGACGATTGAGTGCGTTGCGTACTTGCCCGCACCCCTTCGACAACACGACGCTCTCCTCCTTCTTCACTTTCCGCAGGAGACGTTAGTGACCATGCAGGTGATTGCGTAGCCGTAGGCGATAGGGCAGCACCATCCGTGAGGTCAATCGCATTCGCATCGCATAGTGATAGGCCAGCAAACAGTCCTTGGCCATCTTCTTCCAATGCTACCGCATCCACACGACGTACGGAGTTCACCAGCGACACGGGAGCCCTTGGTTGTCTCTCTTGCAGCTTTCTCGCGAGCTCTGGCTTCAGTTGCTGGCCAGTGAGAGCCGTACACTCGGCATACCAATGTCCCTCTCCTTGACAGTTCGCGCAGTTTTGTGCGCTGCTTCTTATCTGCAACGCCCTTGGATCGCTTGCCGCTGTTGCTTGTTGCGCTTGCGTCCTCGGGCTTGGACCTTGTCCCTTGGTCCGGTTCAGACATGAGCAACTTACATTGAATGCACGACCCGGCTGTCTGGTCTGTGCACGCAGCTGGTCACGCTGGTGTTCAGCAGCGCGTAGTCGTTGTAAAGCTTCAGCAAGTGTAAGTGTCTTACGATCATGGTTGTTAAGCCAATCGCCGTGTTCACGGGCGAGATCTTTAAACGCTTCCACGCTGTTCGACAGTAGTAGGCTTGCATGTTGCCACTCAGCAAACTCACCATTAGCTTGATGTAGAAGTGTCACCTTCTTCGCAATGTCGTCAGCATACTGCGATACCGACTCGTTTGGCTTGATCCGGCGCGTCACTAGCTCTTGCCGTAGGTAATCAGGATTAATGCCATCTCCAGCCTCAAAGTGCTGCGTAATCGCATCGTAGAGCATAGCGGCGGCGTCCATGTTGTCGTGGATGTCGTCGATCATGAACGTCGTACGTAGGTCAACAGACAGCGACAACGCAAGTGCTGAGAACGCCTTGTTCTTGCGCGACTTGTACCACACGCGATATTTGTCACGACGCATGCCTTCTACTGCATCGTAGCGCTCAGGGCCATAGGTGATGTCTCCCAGCATCTTCGGCTCGAAGTGCAACGGCACCTCGCTCTTCCAGGCTTTGTAGTCGCCCTTCAGATGGAGCTTGGGCAGCTTGATCGGAGGCGAGTTGATGAGGACCTTGGTGTACTCAGCCAGCTCGCCGTCGTTGTAGCGGCCAGTAGGGTTCATGTTGTCTAGAGGGCGCCACGGATCGTCGGGGTCTCGGTCGCCGTTTTGTTGGTTTAGCGGCGACTGGGGAGGATTGTCAACTGGCACGGATTCTTCCGTGTTCGTCGACGAAAGTTTATGCATACTTTCGAGTAACATTTGGAATAACGGGCGGCCACCCGGGATTCCAGCCAATAAATGAATTAGTCGTTCTGCATCACTGTGCGACAGTGTTGCGTCATTGTTCAAGCTTGAATTCCCTGCCAATCGGGTTGAAGCTTGATCTTGATTGGTCGAAATTCCAGACCTTGTGTCTGGAACGCCAGCAGCCACGTAAGTCGCCCCCTGCGCCCTGATTGGGCTCATACCCCCGCCCTACTGGTAGGGTTCGTCACGGGGGTATTGCTC
>NW_003302985.1:5100-9464 GCF_000142945.1 Phytophthora infestans T30-4 | reverse complement strand
CGCCTTCCCTTTCGAACACTTCACAATCTCCAGCGTCCAAGGCGAGAGTAAAGCTGCCCACTGTCCCAAACGTCCTTGTAACCCGGCCGACTTGAACAGCCAGGCTAGCGTGGAGTGTCGAGTCAGGATCCGGATGGGTCTTCCCACTAGCAGGTTGTAATTCAGATCCAACACGCGCAGGAGCGCGAGTATCTCTTTCTCCACCGCTCCGTAGTTCAGTTCATTCGGCTGCAGTGTCCGGCTGACGAAGGTGACTGGATGACAGATCTCTTCATGTTCTTGTACCAAGGCTGCTGAGACTGCCCCGTCACTGGCATAAACTATAACCGTAGGTTGACGCTCCGGATCGAAATGACGGAGGATGGGTGTGGTCGCGATCCTGTTCCTCAGCTCCACGAATGCGTGTTGAGCTCGGATCCACCGAGATTCTGCCTCTTCCGAACTCTGGTCCGTCGTCTCTATTCTAATTGGATCCTCTTTCTTTTGGTCCCGGGGCGGATCCGGCTCCTGTTTTAAGTCCTCTTTTGGCGTCGTACTACTTGGATCTCTTCGTGTATCCGACATCTCCCGGGCCAGAGCTTGTTAGATTTTGATCCGGACAGCTGGAGTGGTCATCGCAGCAAAATCTACCTCTCTCAATTCATACAAAACCGCGGCAAACAGTGCGTAATCCTCGATGAACCGACTGTAGTAGTTCAAACTGCCCAAGAAGGATTGCATCGCCCGTAACGATTGTGGGAAGGACAAGTCGGCTAACGAAGACAGGGCCTTAGGATTCGCTTCCAATTCCTCCTTGGAAACTCGATGGCCTAAGTAATCCACCTTGCGCATCCCCCAATAGTTCTTTACCACACTGATAGCGAGATTCCACTTAGTACACGCCTCCAGTAGGGATGTCACTCTTTCGCACAGCTATTCCCACGATTCCGCCGGGATTAGAATGTCGTCGATATTAAGATCTGCGTCCTAACACAGACGGGGTCCCAGGATCCCCTGGCTCCCCCGCTTCGAATGGATCCACTTCCGTATGGTCTTCCCCGGATCCACCCTTTTCGGGCTCCGGTATTCGAGTGAATCCGTAGAGGGCGTTATCGATCAGGCGCTGGTAGATCTGGGGTGCGTTCTTCAATCCAAACGGCATCCGGTTCCACTCGAACGGGCCAAACGGTGTGATGAATGCGGATATTGCGCGAGCTCGATACGTCATAGTAACCACCCAGATACCACTGGCCATGTCTAGAGAACAGTACCAGAGTACTTTATCCAAATCTTCCAACAGCTCATTGATTAGAGCCATCGGATACACCATCAATCGAGTCAGGCCGTGAACTAACCGGTAATCAATGCACATACGTATATCCACCCCGTTCTTCTTGATGATGATTACCACCGGAGATGCCCACGGGGATGTCGAGAAACTGATGATCTTGGCTTGCACCAGGCCCTTAATCAGATCTGATAGTTTTCTCGGAACTGAGGTGCCACCCTTCCGCACCCCTCTGAGCGATCGGTTTCGCGTAGCCGACATCGATGTCACATTTTGACTTCCGCGGGCAGCGGGCGGTAACGCATTACCTTTACCAATCAGCAGATGTCGGCTCTCCCAGATTTTCTGACGCAGACGATGCACTTCAGCAGGTTCATTCGCCCCTGGATCCACTTGGATATCATCAATCGTGACCTCCTCTGTGGTCAGTGGTACCTTCGGGATCACCGCCACGCCTTCTCCTAGGTCCTCGGCGTGTAGATCCCCGCCTTCATGGTAACAAACTTGCTCATCTTCCGTCTTCGGTGGATCCATCATTGGATCCGAACACCGCGGCCTTTTTTCGCCTGGCAGTCCTTCTGTCTTCGGGGGATCAGGTACCCTGGTATCGGGGAAACCAACAGTTGGATCTAGTCGGTCCTCTAACGAGTTTAAGCCCGACGGTTCTGGTTTGACTAGTATTGCCACTCTCGATAGGGATCCAGGCACTTTATCCAATGGAAAGCTTGGATCCACTCGTGGATCAGCGGGATCCGGCTGTTCGGCTTTAGCCCTCTGCAATCCTTCATCCACCGACCCTGCGTTATCTAAGGGCCGACTCTGGGGATTGTTCCCCGTCCTGGATCCAACCTCCATTGCTTGGATCTCAACCCGTCGATCCCTCTGCAGGATCTTTCGCGGAGTTGGATATGAAGGCCGATCCACCAAGGGGTCAGCTGGCTCCGCCGAGAGCTCCACTTCTCCGAGCGATTCGATCTCGGTAGTCGCCTCGTACACCAGATTCTGCCATTCTTTGTAGCGGCGGGATCCCACTGACACATATCCAGGTCGCCTAGGGATACCGTCCTTCGCTAACCATCGCCCGATCTCCTCATAATGGTCCAGTAGTAGTCTCTTATCGCTGACGTTCGTGACCTGGAGGTATTGTGATCGACCTGGCCCCTGGATTACGGTAGGTACCCATTTTTCGCCCCGAGTGACCCACCGTTTCTCATGTTCCACCCACTTTAACCGGTCTGGCAGCTCCCAGGTTTCCCCGGGCTCGATCCAGGTTGTCTTATCCGCCCTTATGATCCTCATCTTCGCCCCATACAACGGTCGCCGTCCGCTGAGCTGGATCCGCATCTCGTCAGGGAAACAAAGTGTCCCATCCGCTAGATCCAACCTCACTCCGGCCGGTACCATGAAATCCATCCCGAGGATGGCGTCTTGACCAGCGAGATCTCCAACCCAGATGTCAAACCAATACACCAAACAACCTGCCAGCGTGATCTTGATCCGCGTTCTCCCATTCGTACGGTACACGCCTTCACCAATCCCAACACAGTCTTGGATCCGACTCCCATCCACTTGGCACCCACCTTACGAGCAAAGGCGGTATCTAGTATAGACACTATCTAGGAGTAGGATTGCTTTTTCATTGTTGATCTTGCCCCCTACCTTGGCTTGTCTGAACCACTTTCCTGGGGCATGGTACTTCCAGTATCCACGGGACTCCCCAGTTAGCAGATCCATGGATCCAACATCCTCAGATCCACGGGATCCAGTGACCAGACAGACCTTAGGTGGATCTGCAGTGACCTCACCCTTGGTAGGCTCAAACAATCGACCATGTTGGCGTTTCTCCCAATAACCACGTGCCTCTCCTCTGTGTAGATCCAGGGTTGAAGAGACTTTGGATCTGGAAAACTCGTCCACTTGGCGCAAACTAGAGACCTTGGCAACTGACACTTCATGTAGATCACGTGTATTATCGACTGGATCTAGGGTCTTGCTACCTGGATCTAGCGATGTCTTGTTCACAAATGCATAAATGCAGTACCTAGAACGCTCGGCTCGTACCGGATTCAAACCCGGCGAGCGTCCTAGTTTAACATCTTCTCTGCCACTTCCGGCAACATCCCTCGGTGCTTGGCTGGATCAAACCATTGGCGGATCTGGTTGTAGAATTCCTCCATCGGGCACTTGCCGACGTCGTGAATCTCGCCACACCCGCGACACACGTAGAAGCAATGATCTCCGGATGGACCTTTCTTGCCACACTTCTCACAGACCAGATGTTTCCAGCATCCAGATTCAGTGTGCTTCCGGGATCCGCACTGTGAACACCTGACTTGTGCTGCCCCGTCCATGAGATCTCGGGATCTGTACATCCCACGGTCCCCGGGTACGGTATCCCCCGGTCGAGAGTTGTCTCCTGTCTTCGCCGTTCGATCGTTGGACGCAGTGAGACAGACCCGACGGTATTCTTCAGGGTCGGAGTCCGAACCGTCGGATCCTGATTCAGTTCCTGAGTCGGGCGCCGTGACTTGGTGGACACGTCGAGCTGAAGCCGTAGGCGTCGGAGCCTTTTGGCGATACTTGCCGGATCCGACCGCCGCCTTCTTCTGGCGGTGTTTCGCGCGATCCACCGCCCGCAGCACCTCCTCAAGCTCGTCTGCGTCGGGAAGTCGTAACAGGGTAAAATCCAGTTAAAAAAGGGAAACCCATTAATGATAATGAACCTATTAAAAACATTATATAAGTAAAAGGTAGTATACGTCTTAAACCCCCCATTTTTCTAATATCTTGCTCATCACCCATTGCATGAATTACTGCACCAGAACATAGAAATAATAAAGCTTTAAAATAAGCATGATTTGATAAATGGAAAATTGCTAAAGGGTAATTTGATAATCCACAAGCAAAAAACATATAACCTAATTGACTACAAGTAGAATAAGCGACTATTTTTTTAAAATCATTTTGTACTAATCCGACAGTACTTGCAAAAAAAGCAGTAGAAGCACCTATAATTGTAATTATTTTTAAAGAAAACATTGAATATTCAAACATAGGTGAACAACGTGCTGTTAAATATACACCAGCTGTTACCATT
>NW_003302985.1:0-4265 GCF_000142945.1 Phytophthora infestans T30-4 | reverse complement strand
TCGTAGTTCGAGGATGCAGTATGAGGCTGACCTTCGGCGACGACACCGGATCCATAGTGCGTTGACCTTTCTCCGGTGATGGACTTAACTCTGACGAAGAGGTCCCGTGTCGCGGATACTATGAGATCCAAGTCTAGCTCGAAGATATCCTCTGCGTCGAACACACCAGCTACGATGCCTGACTCCGTAAGCAAACGTAATAGATCTTTGACTGCCACCAACTTGTTCGCCGTTTTCGTTGGTGCTCTCACCGGTTCCCTTGGATCTTCGATCTGTCGTGGATTCAGAATCTGCATGACAGGATCTTGATGTAGAAAGTCGCGTAAAGCTTGGTGGCGATACACAAACTCGTGATCCTTGTCGGACCAGCTTGACCTGGATCCAGCTTGGTCTTCTTCCGACTCTGGAGCTTGCATCTTCTTCCGCGTAGTCTTACTCATGTTCCTCTTCTTTCTCGTTTCTTCGACTAGTGGGCTTGGGATTAGGTACGGTGTTGACTTAACCGGTGAATCTGCAAATGCATACCGTTTCGCCTTCACTTTCCCTTGTTTTGTTAGCGGATCTTGACTTGCGTCAAGATCCGCAGGGGTCCCCGAGGGGACCTGGGGAGGATAGAGAGGTTTTTCTTCTAGATCCGGATCCGGATCCACCTCTCTTCCGTCGACAGAGTTCCTCCCAAAACTCCATCGATCCGCGGATCTTGTTTCATTCAGCAGCGTCTTCGTCGATCCGACTTCCGACGACGCCTCTTCCCCTGGCTCAATCTTCACTTGAGCATCTTCTTGGGACTCACGGTGAAATCCCGAGTCACCAAAAGAAACGGGCACGCGCACCATTGTGGTGTACCGGGATCAGCATAATCTGCGAGATTGCTGGATCCAACTTACCAACTGCGCCCAGACACCGACTAACGGAGGGGGTCCCCCGATGACCTGTGTTCTGCTGAACTTTCCTCACCTTGTGTACCCGTCGGTAGGGCGGGATCTTGCTCTCTCGGTAACTTCCGAAGAGTTCAAGTGGTGAAGCTTGAGTGTCTTGGCGAGACGTGGGGATGGGGTGGAGCAGCAGTGGAAAATCTTCACTCTGCGTCCGTGGATTGTTCCGAAGCCTAAGCGAATATTCGAGCTTATGGATCCGGGGCCTAGATCGTGGATCTGGCCGTAGGGTTGCCTTACGGGTGTGTTCCCTTGCCTTTGTAGTTCCTTTGCGTCGTACTTGCCGCCTCCTGTGACGGGATCTTGAAAGTTGAGAGCCTCTAGGGTGTAACCGACCAAGTAGTAAATTCGGTTAACCTGTCGGATCTGCACGTGTATAGGAAAGCTTACTAGGTTGTAGGATCTGGCCAATGTATTATCCAGTTATCACTACCAACACTAGATTCACACTTCCCAACCTTCTCCGAGCTCGTACGGCCAATGGGGTTCCGATTCTTGAGGGGAGGAAGGCACTTGCACGTTACTGTGCAAATTGAGGTCTGTATTGATACTTAAGCCTATACCTGCCTGGATATCTACCTTCTATGTCTTTTACTTGTTAAATCCCTTACCAGGCTCGGCTGCATGCCCCTTCTTCCCTTGACCCATCATCCCAGCTGTGTTATCTTCAGATCCACCGGATCCATGACGTAATCATCATGGTCACCCCATTATGGGTACACTCATCCGGATCCAGGTCGCTTGGATCCACCTCACTGTAATCGTACACTCGCCGTGGATCCGAGCTCTCCAATCATCCAACATCATCTTGCAACCGTCTGTGATCTCCATTGTCCCACGAAAGTTCGAGATCCACTGCATCCCTCATCCTTATACCCTGGATCCAGGTCCCTCAAGGCGGGATCCTTCCTCCATGGATCCGAACTCGGAAGTATGGGATCCGGGCCACCTCGCGGTGGATCTTGACTTCTCACTAGCCGTGGCTGCTAGATCCACCTTCAGATGACACCTACCACCATTCCTTCATAGGATCCACACTCGATCCACCCGTACATAGCGTATCCCATATCCACCCAAGTGGATCCAGGTAAGGGTGGATCCGAGATAAGTCTTGGTGGATCTTGCCTTCCCGTGCATCACTCATACCAGATCCATCGTCGTTTCATACGGAGTGCTGCTCGTCATGGTTAATCCACCACAGGCAACTTGCATCCGCGCCGGACAATCCAAATCCTCTCTAATCACTTGAAATGGTCACTGATTCGGGATAGTGACCCCGCGTTAGGTCCATTCTCTTATTTCTGAGAAAGCACTTCACCACACTCTGAGAGTCCGGCTGTAACGGGGTTACATGGTGTGGAACACACAGGGGTACGAAGTACCCGGAGAGTTAACAAACTCTCAGTACATAAGTTGGAGAGTTAACAAGGTCTCTCAGTACGTTGGCCGAAAGCCACACGTTATGCATTTGATTAGGTTTAAGTATGCTAGATAGTTAAACAGATACATTTACCCCTAGGCGGCTTGGCCGCAATAATAGTAAATAAAACACTTCTGGTTTTGAAGCATAAAAGTTAAGGTGTTAACTTTGAGCCCTGGTCTTGGGCTGTAAGTGTCCTTTGGATAAGGAACTTAATATTAGTGACTCTTTGAGTCGAACGTCTTCCTCTGACGCTAAAGCTACGGCATCCCCGCTGCACTTGGTAGCAATTGTAGTCAATACCGCTCCTGAGTCGGTTGACTATATCCTCTGCGAGGATGGAACACCCCGTGTTCGCGAATTTGCCCTTGGCGCAGCAGGACGCGCTTACTAAGCTTATGTCCTTGCTTGGCCCGGAGGGCGTGGCTCATCTTGCATCGCAAGGTCCAGAGGCGGTCACGGCCAGGATGGAATCGTTCTCCCGCTACGAGAACGCGCTCTTGGAGCATGTCCAAGAGAAGATGAGCACCGCAACGGCGGCGGCGTCGATGACGCGTGAAGAGTCTATGAGACTGAAACCGCTCATGGTGAGCGTAAAAACCTTCGAGGGGAAGGATGGAGAGAATCTCCTTCTCTGGACCCGTGAGGTCGAGATGGCCATGGGATCGGCCCTGCTCCAGTCTAAGCATCAGCGCGTGGCGCTGGCTATCTCCAGGCTTGGAGGTCGCGCTCGCGAATGGTCACTAACGTGCGGCACGTCTATTGACGCTGCATTTCCCACTTGGGATCAGCTGAAGCAACAGCTTTCGCGCGTGTTCGCGCCGCCTAATCAGGCGTACCGTATCCGGTCAAAGTTCCTTGCCACCCGCCAGGGTAAGAAGGATTTATTGGACTATGTCCAAGAGTTGAGAACTCTTATCGCTGGAATGGCGGCGGACCCTCTTCCGGAACTGGTCAGCGTGACCGTGTTCATGGAGGGACTTCGTGTGAGCGCAGCTCGAACGAAAAAGTGTTCCGTGTACACCCTAACTCTTTTGAAGAGGCGGTGGATGTGGCATTGAATGCCGAGCACAACTTCAGGTCGGCGCGACCTGGTTGGAGCGCTGGTAGCGCAAGATCTTCGAGCGGTCCAGAGCCGATGGACGTCAGCTATGCTGAAGATGAAGAAGCCGAGCTTCTTGCTGCGGAGCAGCGCGCCGGCATCCGCCGATGCTTTGTGTGCAATAGCACTAAGCACTTGAGGGTCTATTGCCCGCTGCGCAAGAAGCGCGAGGCTCCGGCGAGCCAACCCTCCGGGTCATCGCCGGGAAACGGCAACTCCCAGTAGGCGCGGGGCGGCCTACTGGGGAAGAACTGAGTTCTGTTGTGCCTCGAAGAGGTATAGGGCAACGGGGCTCAGCCCCGAAGAGAGCTGAGCTCTCTTACGAGAAGAGTGTGTGCAAGCCGGGCTTGCTGGGCGTTCAAGCGAACGTGAAGGGCTTTGCAAAGCCATGGAGAGTCTTGATTGACTCGGGAGCCTCGAGCAACTACGCCCGTCGCTCCACCCTAGAAGGGAGTCAGCTGTATGCTGAAGCACTGGAAGTGCCAACGAGAGATACGATCTCTGTCCGTCTCGCGACGGGGACACTGGTAAGTGTGTCGAAGGTCTCTGTCGACCTTGGAGTGAATTTTGAGAACTTCGATAGCGTGGAACGCTATTTGGTCTTAGACCTGGATGCGAGGTATGACCTCATCCTTGGCATGGCATGGCTGGAACGCCATGAGCCATGGATCGACTGGAAGTCGAAAACGCTGGGTGCGTCGCACCCTGCTCCTAGTGGAGCTTTGGTGAGTCATGAACCCACCTCTGCTAGGAAGCAGAAGCGCTTTTAGCGCGAGCACGAGGCCGAGGCGGCCGTAGTGCTGGACAT
>NW_003302984.1:8092-10753 GCF_000142945.1 Phytophthora infestans T30-4 | reverse complement strand
GGGCTGCACTGGTTCGTGGTTCATAGTCTTTGTGGTCGTGTTTCCATCCAGTACTCTACCTGAAGGATCCTAATCCGTGGTTTGGTGCCACCACGCCAGTCGTGTTGTTCCGTCGCCCGTGTATCGCGCTCTCCTGGTAAGATTCCATCGACCGCGTTACGACGCTATGGAGCAATCGCGGTGTGGTAATGGTATTTATGGTATTGTGCTCGCGTAGTGCATCTGCGTTGCCCGTGTTATCGTGCTCTACATGGGCTTCGTGCTCCACGGTGTGCAATCGTGGTCACCCCAAGCACCCCCGTGATTTTCGTGGCTGGTCTGCCGTCCGTGCAATCGAGTTTTAATGTGCTACTGTCCTCCGTGGCTCGGGGAGCTCAGCTTCTACGCTGGTATCGTGCTCCGTGGCTCAAAGATCTCCCGTCTATAGCTCCTGTGGCTGTGCTCCCCTATGGCTTAGTGGCACAGTCCATGCTATCGTGTTAGCTTGCGATGTTGCGGTTGGTTTGTCGTCCGTGAGATCGTTAGCTACCGTAGTGTCGTGCTGTCGGACTCGGTGAGCTCCGATTCTACCCTAATATCGGGCTCCAATGCTCGGATGATCTTCCGTTTATGGTACATCGCGTTTTCACGTTTGGTCGGTCGACTGTGCTCCGTGTTGTACCGTGGTGCTATGGGAGAATTACTGTCCGTGCACTCTTACCGCTACGTACTCTACAGTGGCTTCGAAGTTGCGTGCTCCTCCGTAGCCGTGCATTTCAGCATGCTGGGGTGTCTATGTATTAAGTTCCCTTCCGTGGCCCGTACGCTCCCGTCATATTCTCGTTCTTCTGTTCTTTCCATGGCTGCGTGCACTTCCATCTTTCACGCTACGTAAAACACTTCGTAGTTTGCATCGGCTAAATCTTCTATCATCGTCCATGACGTTCCGTGCTTCGTGTTGCTCTTCTATCCCATCGTTTTTCGTGTTCTTGCTGAGTCGCGTGCCTCCGCGCAAACTTAATCACAAACGCTGTTCCGATTTTGTTTGATGTACACAACATATATTGTTGGAAAGATCACACAATATCTTAAGGTCGTGTGCAAATACAGAGGAAGATGATACTTTTCCCGGGGGCAGTGTGGGGTACAGGGGGGTGTCGGGTGGGAAGTCATAATAGTCATATTTTAAAGTTTTCACATCCTAAAGTATCAATTATTAATAGTAGTAGTAGAGGTGTGATTTATTATGAACGTTAACATAATAATTATGTGGACTACTACTACAAATAACTGCAAGCAAAAATATGAAATGTCTTAAGAATAGTACTACGCAAAACAGTACTGTAAGTTAAATTATTACAAACCTACTACGAAGCAAATCAAATCATATTTAAACCAATAAGTACTAATGTTTTGATTGAGGCCGAAGTATGAGTCAGCGAAGCCTACAAATTTTATCAACAGCACCTACGACGATAGAGAACGTGTGTGCTCATCGGCGCCTTTTAAATCAGCTAACTAACGCGTACACAGGCAGCGCCCTTTGCGTGGCCTTGCATACCGCAGCTGAAAATAAAAGCAAAATATAATTTGAGCGGTACATTTTAAGTACGATGTGTTGACCACATACAGTGTGTGCACCACATAATTCGATTCTAGCCAATCGACGCCGCCTTCGCTGCGCTCGGCAGCCAGTAGAACGCCCGCATGAGCGTGAGGATCATTAACCCTAGCCCGTTACGGACGGACTGACGGACGGACGCAGACCACACTCCACTAGGGGGGTAAGACTAGCCGTTCGCCGCCGCTACGCGGCGGAGTGGCATGCTTTGTTGGAGATGAGGTGGCCGCAACTTTAGTGCTACTTGGTATCGCGTACTTTGTTAGCGTCGTTCACCCCAGTAGGTCTTGGCTTCGTGTACTTAACCGCTTAGCATTCCGTAATCTCATGTGGACCCGTATAATATTGTTGTTTGGTACGCTTCGGTTACCCCGTACTACAGGTTGGATGTCATGTCCTACAGTGACCGGCGCTCTTCCGTGCTATTCCTGACACCGTGGTTCCCTGCTCACCCCTGACACACGCTGCTTAGTGATTTAACGCGCTCTCTCTTTTGGTTCATTCTCTTTAGTACGTCCTCTTTCGTGGCTGCTAACTATTCCATGTTCTCAAACGTTTACGTGGGCTGCACTGGTTTCGTGGTACATAGTCTTCTTTGGTCGTAGGCCTAACATCGCCGGTACTCTAGCCGAAGGGTGCTATTCCGTGGTTTGGTGCCTCCACGCAGTCGTGTTGTTCCGTCGCCCGTGTGTCGTGCTCTCCTCGTGAGGTTCCATCGACCGCGTTATCACGCTATCGTGCAATCACGGTGTGGTATGCTGTCTATGCTATTGTGCTCGCGTAGTGCACCTGCGTTGCCCGTGTTATAGTGTTTTACAATGGCATCGTGCTCCAAAGCGTGCAATCGTGGTCGCCCCAAGCGCGCCCCCTGTATATTGTGGCTGGCCCGCCGACCCTGCAATTGAGTTCTAATGTACTATTGTCCTCCGTGGCTCGGTAAGCTCAGGTTCAACACTGATATCGTTCTCCGCAGCTCTGTGATTTTCCGTGCATAGCTCCGCGACTGCGTTCTCCCACGGCTTAGTGGCACAGTCCATGCTATCGTGCTAGCTTGTGGTGTC
>NW_003302984.1:3587-6789 GCF_000142945.1 Phytophthora infestans T30-4 | reverse complement strand
CGTTCACCGCCGCTACGCGGCGGAGTGGCCTTTGTTTGCTGGAGATGAGGTGGCCGCAACTTTAGTGCTTCTTGGTGTCGCGTGTTTTGAGAGCGTGGTTCACCCTGTAGATCTTGGCATCGTGTATTTAACCACTTGCCTTTCCGTAGTCTCATTCGGCCCCGTATAATATCGTGGTTTGGAACGTTTCCGTTACCCCGTACTACAGGTTGGATGTCATGTTCTACAGTGGCCATCGCTCTTCCGTGATCTTTCTGGCTTCGTAGTTCCCCGCTCACCCGTGGCCCACGCTGCTTAGTGATTGTCCTGGATTTGTGGACTCATTCTCTCACAGTGCTTAGTGGTTGTGTGCTTGCTCCTTTGGTCTCAAGCGCTCCCGTAGTACGACCCTCTTTCGTGGCTGCTAGATATTCCGTGTTCTCAAGGGTTTACGTGGATTCCACAGGCTTTGTATCCATAACCATTCATGGTCGATAGCGTTCCATTTCTGGAACCCTCGCCAATGAGTGATCTTCCGAGCTTTTCTGTCACCTGTGTGCCGCGCACCCCTGTGGTGGCTCCATCTACCGCGTTATCGCGCTATCGTGCAATCACAATGTGGTCATGCTGTCTATGCTATCGTGGCTGCATAGTATATATGTTTTGCCAATGTTATCGCGTTCTACGATGGTTCCGTGTTCCGAGGTGTACAATCTTGGTCTCCAGAAGCGTTTACCCGCGATATTGTGGCTGGTCGGCCGTTCGGGTAAACGTGTTTTAATGAAGTATCGTCCTCAGTGGCCCGGCGATCTCAGGCTCTACAGTGCTATTGTGCTCAGTGGCTCGGTGATTTCCCGTGGCTGCTTGTTCTCCCATGTTTTAGTGGCTGTCCCATCGTCCATGCTATCGTGCTATCTCTTGGTGTCGCGGTTGGTCTGTCGTCCAAGCTTTCGTTATCTGCAGTAGTATCGCGCTCCCCAGTGATCTCCGGTTCTACCCTGGTATCGTGTTTCAATACTCGACAACCTCCCGTTAATGGTCTTCCGCGGCTTCATGTTTGGTCGGTCGACTGTGCTCCGTGTTCTACCGTGGTGCTACGGGAGAATTACTGTCCATGCACTCTTACCGTTACGTGCTCTACAGTGCCTTCGAAGTAGCGTGCTCTTCCTTAGCCGTGCATTTCAGCATGCTGGGGTGTCTATGTATTTAAGTTCCTTTCCGTGCCCGTACGCTCCCGTCATATTCTTGTCCTTCTGTCCTTTTCATGGATATGTGCCCTATCGTCTTTCGCGCTACGCATACAACTTTGTGGTTTGCATCGGCTAAGTCTTCTATCATCGTCCATGACCTTCCGTGCTTCGTGTTGCTCTTCTATCCCATCATCTACATAGTGTGGGTCGGTGTTCTTTCGTATTTCGTGTTCTTGCTGAGTCACGTGCCTCCGCGCCAGCTGAATCACAAACGCTGTTCCGATTTTGTTTGATGTACATAGCATATATTGCTGGAAAGTTCACACAATATGTTAAGGTCGCACACTACGTGCAAAAATACAGAGGAAGATGATACTTTTCCCCGGAGGCAGTGTGGAGTGCAGGGGTGTAACCCACAATAGTCATTTTTTATTTTTTCACATTATTATTAATAGTAATACAATTGTTATTTATTATAAAACGCTGATATTATAATAATGTGTACTACTACTACAACAAAAAGCTGCAAGGAAAAATAGAAATTGTCTTGATAATAGTACTACTCAAAACAGCATTGTAAGTTTAATTTCTGGAAAAGTACTATGAAGCCTAAAATATCATTCTATATTCAATAGCTACTAAAGTTGCGATTGAGGCCTAAACATAAGTCACCAGGGCCTACAAAAAATTTCAACAGCTCCTACGACGATATTGTATGTGTGTGCACGTCGGCGCCTCCTATTAATGCTAATTAACGCGTGCACAGGCAGCGCCCTTCGCGTGGCCTTGCATACCGCAGCTGAAAATGAAAGCAAAATGAAATTTGAGCGGTGCATTTAAGTACGATGTCTAGACCACATATAATATGTACACCACATATTGCAATTTTAGCGAATCGACGCCGCCTTCGCTGCGCTCGGCAGCCAATAGAACGCGCGTATTAGCGTGAGTTTAGTAAGCCCTAGCCCGTTACGGACGGAATGACGGACGCAGACCACGCTCCACTAGAGAGGTAAGACTAGCCGTTCGCCGCCGCTACGCGGCGGAGTGGCATGGTTTGTTGGAGATGAGGTGGCCGCAACCTTAGTGCTTCTTGGTGTCGCGTGTTTTGAGAGCGTGGTTCACCCCGTAGATCTTGGCATCGTGTATTTAACCACTTGCCTTCCGTAGTCTCATTCGGCCCCGTATAATATCGTGGTTTGGAACGTTTCCGTTACCCCGTACTACAGGTTGGGTGTTGTTTTCTTCAATGGTCCATGCTCTTTCGTGCTCTTCCCGGCTTCGAGGTTCCTGCTCACCCATGGCCCACGCTGCTCAGCGGTTCTGTCCTCTCTCTTGTGGGTTCATGCTCTTTAGTACGGTCTTTTCGTTAAAGCTAACTGTTTTCCGTTCTCAAACGTTTACGTGGGTTGCACTGGCTTCGTGGTAGATACTATTTCGTTACCATTGGCCTTCCATCGCCGGTGCTCTAACCAAAGGGTGCTATTCCGTGCTTTGGTGCCTCCATGCAGTCGTGGTTCCGTCGCCCGTGCATCGTGATCTCCTGATGAAGTGTCATCGACCGCGGAATCACGCTATCGTGCAATCACGGTGTGGTAATGCTGTCTATGGTATTGTGCTCGCGTAGTGCATCTGCGTTGCCCGTGTTATCGTGTTCTACAATGGCATCGTGCTCCACGGTGTGCAATCATGGCCACCCCACACGTGCCCCCTCCCTCTCCCCCCCCTCGTGTTTTTGTGGCTGGTCCGACGTCCGTTAAATCGTGTTCCCATGTACTACGGGTCTCCGTGGCTCGGTAAGCTCAGTCTCTACACTTGTATCGATTCTCCGCTGGTCGAAAGATTTTTCTGACTATAGCTCCGCGGCTGCGTTCTCCGATGGATAACTGGCCCCAGAACATACTATCTAAGTATCTTAGAGGTGGCCCGGTTGGATCTGCCGTTTGGCGTTCGTAATATAACGTGCTTCGTGGTCTGCCGAGCTGGATCTGTGGTGAATGTCCGGATACTGTAATAGGTTACGTGATCAAAGC
>NW_003302984.1:0-2745 GCF_000142945.1 Phytophthora infestans T30-4 | reverse complement strand
GATTGAGGCCTAAATATAAGTCACCAGGGCCTACAAAAAATTTCAACAGATCCTACGACGATATTGTATGTGTGTGCACGTCGGCGCCTCCTATTAATGCTAATTAACGCGTGCACAGGCAGCGCCCTTCGCGTGGCCTTGCATACCGCAGCTGAAAATGAAAGCAAAATGATTTTTGAACGGTGCATTTAAGTACGATGTGTAGACCACATACAGTGTGTCCACCACATATTGCAATTTTAGCCAATTGAGGCCGCCTTCGCTGCGCTCGGCAGCCAGTAGAACGCCCGCATTTGCGTTACATGAATTAACCCTAGCCGCGAACGGAATGACGGACGCAGACCAGACTCCACTAGAGAGGTAAGACTAGCCGTTCGCCGCCGCTACGCGGCGGAGTGGCATGGTTTGTTGGAGATGAGGTGGCCGCAACCTTAGTGCTTCTTGGTGTCGCGTGTTTTGAGAGCGTGGTTCACCCCGTAGATCTTGGCATCGTGTATTTAACCAATTGCGTTTCCGTAGTCTCATTCGGCCCCGTATAATATCGTGGTTTGGAACATTTCTGTTACCCCGTACTACAGGTTGGGTGTTGTTTTCTTCAATGGTCCATGCTCTTTCGTGCTCTTCCCGGCTTCGAGGTTCCTGCTCACCCATGGCCCACGCTGCTCAGCGGTTCTGTCCTCTCTCTTGTGGGTTCATGCGCTTTAGTACGGCCTTTTCGTAAATGCTAACTTTTCTCTGTTCTCAAACGTTTATGTGGGTTGCACTGGCTTCGTGGTAGATACTATTTCGTGGCCGTTGGCCTTCCATCGCCGGTGCTCTAGCCGAAGTGTGCTATTCCGTGGTTTGGTGACTCCATGCAGTCGTGTTGCTCCCACGCCCGTGTATCGTGCTCTCCAGATGAGGCTCCATCAACCGCGGTATCACGCTATCGTGCAATCACGGTGTGGTAATGCTGTCTATAGTATTGTGCTCACGTAGTGTATCTGCGTTGTCCGTGTTGTCGTGTTCTACAATGGCAACGTGCTCCACAGTGTGCAGTCGTGGTCACCCCAAGCGCCCACCTCCCCGTTTATTTCGTGGCTGGCCCGCCGCTCGTGCAATCTAGTTCCTCCGTGGCTCGGTAAGCTTGGGTTCAACACTGGTATCGTTCTCCGCGGCACTGTGATTTTACGTCTATAGCTCTGCGGCTGCGATCTCCCATGGCTTAGTGGTACAACCCATGCTATCGTGCTAGCTTGTGGTGTCGCGGCTGGTCTGTCGTCCGTGTGATTGTTAGCTACCGTAGTATCGTGCTCCCTGGCTCGGTGAGATCCGGTTCTATCCTGATATCGTGCTCTAATGCTCGATGACTTCCCGTTTTTGGGCTCCCGCCGCTTCATTCCTGGTCCGTCGACCGTTCTCCGTGCTCTTCCGTGGTGCTATGGGAGAGTTGCTGTCCATCCACTCTTACCGCTACGTGCGTACTCTTCCGTAGCCACCCTTTTTAGCATGCTGGGGTGTCTGTATATCTATTTCCCTTCCGTGGTCTGTACGCTCCCGTCATATTCTTGTCCCTCTGTCCTTTTCATAGCTGCGTGCACTTCCGTCTTTCACGCTACTAATAAAACTTCGTGGTTTGCATCGGCTAAGTCTTCTATCATCGTCCATGGCCTTCCGTGCTTCGTGTTGCTCTTCTATCCCATCGTGTACATAGTGTAGGTCGGTATTCCTTCGTGTTTCGTGTCCTTGCTTAGACATGTGAATCCGCGCCAACTTAATCACAAACGCTGTTCCCGTTTTGTTTGATGTACACAACGTATATTGTTTGATGTACACAACGTATATTGTTGGAAAGTTCACATAATATCTGAAGGTCGCACACTACGCGCGCAAATACAAAGGAAGATGATACTTTTTCCCGGGGGCAGTGTGGGGTGCAGGGGTGTAAGCCACAATAATCTTATTATAAAGTATTCACATTATTATCAATAGTAATAAAATTGTGATTTATTATCGAACGCTGATATAATAACTATGTGTACTACTACTACAAATAGCTGCAAGGAAAAATATGAAATGTATTGATAATAGTACTACTCAAAACATATTGTAAGTTTGATTTTTAGAAAAGTACTATGAAGCCTAAAATATCATTCTATATCCAATAGCTACTAAAGTTTCGATTGAGGCCTAAATATAAGTCACCAGGACCTACAAAATATTCAACAGCTCCTACGACGATATTGTATGTGTGTGCACGTCGGCGCCTCCTATTAATGCTACTTAACGCGTGCACAGGCAGCGCCCTTTGCGTGGCCTTGCGAGCCGCAGCTGAAAATGAGAGCAAAATGAAATTTGAACGCTGCATTTAAGTACGATGTGTTGACCACATACAGTGTGTACACCACATAATGTGATTTTAGCCTATCGACGCCGCCTTCGCTGCGCTCGGCAGCCAGTAGAACGCCCGCATTAGCGTGAGTTTTATTAGCCCTACCCTCGGACGGACTTACGGACAGACAACACATTCCACTAGAGAGGTAAGACTAATCGGCCGCCGCCGCTACGCGCCGAAGGGCATGGTTTGCTGGAGATGAAAGTGACCGCTAAGCTAAGTGCTTCTTGGTGTCGCGTGCTTTGTGAGCGTCGCTCACCCCAGGAATGTCGTGTCTTCGGGTACTTAACCACTTACCATTCTGTAGTCTCATGTGGACCTGGACACTATCGTAGTTTGGCACGCTTCCGTAACCACGTACTACAGGCTGA
>NW_003302983.1:8250-11244 GCF_000142945.1 Phytophthora infestans T30-4 | reverse complement strand
TCAGCTGTCGAATGGCTTTGCCGGGTGGATTCCTTCCGTGTCTGATGTTTATTTTCTATGGAGCGAGTTTTACTTTCCTGAATTATGCGCTGAAATACATGAAGAGTGATTGTTGAATCGCGAGCCTTGAGTCACCAACGAAGACTAAATCCTCGGCACCGTGCGCAATAGCAGCCTTGACACCGTTGATCATACCTTTATACTCTGCCTCATTCACCGTGGTAGCCGCGAGGTAAGCGTTTGCAGCAATCACTACCTTCCACTCAGGAAGGCTTCACAGCACCCATGAACAACTCCCGTAGCCACCGTACTTCTCTGTCTTCGCTGATCCGTCAAAAGACATGACGAATCCGCTGTAATTACGGGAAAGCCTGGCGTACAGCAACGCGGGGGTCCATTCGAATAGTCGGGGAACCCTTGTTTGGAGGTGCCACCGGCGCGAGCGAGTCTTCCAGGTCGACGAAACTCGTGATGCTTGACTGGAGGAGCTGTGCGAAGGCGACATCCTTCTCCTTCACGCGCTGCACCTTCAGGTGCCACTGCGATAGCAGCACTGCGAGCTGGACCGCGCGTCCGAATAGAGACTTCGACTTATGCACCCACTCTAATGTCGAGAATCGTGTATAGACATGTAGCGCCTTTCTTGCCAGCTGGACGTAACAGATTTTCAACAGCAGAAGTAACGCCAAAACTTCCTTCTCAGCAGAATGGTAGTTCATCTCGGCCTCTTTAAGCACCCGACCGAGGAACCGTACGGGGTGTAACTTGCCTTCATGTGCTTGCATTAGCGTAGTGCTCAACGCCCATTCATTCGCAAAGAGCATTACATGAACTTCCTTCGACCGATCGAAGTACCTGAGGATGGGTGAATGTGAAACACTCGTCTTCAACTTTTCGAAGGAACGACGTGCCACAGAAAGGCCACTTTCAACGGCAAAGTCTTCATCCTTGAGCTGGTACAGCGCCGCACCGTAGACCGCGAAGTCTTGAATGAAGCGGCTGTAGTAATTAACCGCTCCAAGAAACGACTGCATGCCCTTCTTACTCGTAGGAAACGAAAGCTCGGTGATGGCCGCAAGCTTCTTGGGGTCAGCCCTGATACCTTCTGGCGAAATTTTATGCGACAGAAAGTCCACCTTGGGCTGGCAGAAGATGCTCTTGGTGAAGCTAATGCTAATCCGACACTGTGCAAATCTTGCCAGCAATCGGTCCAGCGTCGCCAGGCAGCTGTCGAAATCCTCGCCACCGAAGCAAATATCATCCACAAACGACCGTCGACCAAACACAGGTACCAGCGATGATTCGTCCGGTTCCCCGTTCGTAAACATGTCAGCGCCGGGGCTGTTGACGAATAGTAGTACAGGGTCGGTCTCTATCGGTGCTTCGCGGTCTGCCGCGAGCTTCGTTTGAAACGAACCCTCGGCGCTTGGCCCACGACGTTCCTTGGCCTGTTCTTCAGCTAAACGCATCTTCTCCGAGTATTCAAACCAACCTCTTTTAGTTTGAACGAACCCCCAGAGTGCGTTGTCGATCATACGCTGGCAGATCATCGGCGCGTTCTTTAACTCGAAGGGCATGCGTAACCACTCGAAATGTCCGAGTGCGCAGACAAACGCCGATACTTTACGTGCTCGCAAGGTCATCATGACCGCCCAGAAGCCGCTTGCTACATCCAGCGAGCAGAACCATAGGTAGCGCTCGAGATCTGTTAACAGGTCGTCGACTAGCGGCATTGCATACTCCATGATCGCGGTGATAGCACTCACCATCTTGTAATCGATGCATAGCCGGATGTCCAGCCCGTTCTTTTTCATCACAATCACGATCGGCGATGCCCATGGACTGTCTGAAAAGACGATTAGTCCTGCTCGCAACAAAGCGCGGAGCAGCTCGTACAGTTTGCCGAGAAATCGTAACGGCACGCGCCGGGCACGCTGTTGAATTGGGGCGTGCCCCTGCGTGTCGATATCGCATACCGCGCCGTAGGCTGGCGGCGGCAGTGCGTTACCACTAGCAATCAGGATGTGCTCGTGGTTCTTCAGCGTTGCGACCAGACGTTCCCTGCGATCGGTGGACCTACTGACCCTGACCGTATTTTTGCTGGTCAGAACTCACGGGCTCGGGATCGACATGCGCAAGCACTGGAGCTGGCGCGCGGCACTCTGCCGCGCGATGACCGACCTTCCGGCAGAGGAAGCAGGTAAGAGAACGACTGTTCCGAACACCGCTCCGACGCGCTACATGACGCTGGCGATTGCTCGTCGCATCGATAGCGTCGATGTCCATGGGCTCGGGCGCAGAATCTCGATCTGAAGCAGGTAGCGCGTGAGCGTATGACGCCGCAACCACGTAGTCCTCGCGTAGGGCGAGGGCGAATGTCTCTTCGAGCGTAGATGGGTCCGATCTTGTAAGGCAGTAGCGCGTCATGCCTTCGCGCATATCGAACACGAACACATGAGCCTGAGAGGCCATATCGATCGGCTTAGACACGATGCACGACGCGAGGTGTCGTGTCTTCTGGACGTAGTTGCGCATAGTCATCGTGCCTTGCCGAAGGGCGAAGAAGTCTGCACGAATTCGGGATTCATCTTGCGGCGGCTCGAACGCGAGCCGAAGGTCACTCTGGAGGGTATCCAGCGTGGGGAAGACGTTGGGATCGACAACCAACTTGCCGAGAGCCCATTCCTTGGCTTTCCCAGACAGCCGCGAAAGGAGGAAATGGACCTTCGCGGAAGGCGCCTCGATCAACCTCGAGGCGATGGCGATCACTCGAAACCAGCGATTCAGCGGGAGTTGATCTTCTCCGGCACCGGAGTAGGTGGACGTATCTAGCTTCACGACGTCATTCGTGGAGATACGCAAGGGAGTTGACACTCGCCGATTCGCATCGGCGAGCTCGCGCTCCATGAATTCTTGTGCCGCGAGGCGGTGGAGAGCCGAACCAAAGATCTGTCTGTAGACAATATTCTGGGCGTAGACCCCATCCTCCTCCTC
>NW_003302983.1:0-5610 GCF_000142945.1 Phytophthora infestans T30-4 | reverse complement strand
CTCGAAGCTCTGTAGCGAGGGTTCATCCGGCAAGGCCAAGAGACTTTGTGTATTGGCCGATTACTATCGGGAGGTTTTACGTGACGGCTTATTGTTGCCTATTTGCACGACTGGGAGTGCTTGAATTGCCTCCCTTTTATTTCTTCCAGCCGAGTGTTGAACACTCGGTGATCTCGTAAAAGGCTTACCCGTGCCTGGTACCCTTCCGCTGTTGGGACCACGAGGATTTAAAACACCTGCTAGCTTTGCTCGTGCTAGTAGCGTGTTCTGATTTTTACTGGTTAGCCTATATAAGTAGTTTACAAGGACCAGTTTGTCCGGGTGCAAGGGCAGAACTGGGGTCTTCAGGTCCGCCCGAACGATCGTTTACTATCCTAGTAGACGTATTGCTGTGGGAACGTCCTAACTACATTTGTAGCTAGAGTTCACGTGGGATTTTCAACACCACAACTGGTGCCGCGACCCGGGAACAGATTGTGACCATTGTGAACTGTTTGTATGGCCTTCCACTTTACGAGCTACCAAGAGAAGAAGAACAAGAAAAATACAAGAAACATGGCGAAAGGACAACCGACGGTACCAGTTACGCCTGCCAAGTCTGGCGGAGCTCGCAGCGAGAGTTCAAGCCCGCTGCGCGCTTTGCAGCCGCCACCGAGCTTTCAGTGAGCTTCGACGACGAAGCGGACATCAGTCCTGGCGCCCACGATTATGACGATTACAAAGACAAGACGCCGGCTCCAGAGCCAGGCACAGCAACATCGGAGACGGCAACGCTATCATCGGGGCCGAGCGGGGCGACCAGGTCCCTTTCGAGGAACCATGCCGACGAGCTCGATGATGTTGCGGGACCGGAACCCGCCTACGAAGATTATGACGATGGGACCGAGGGTTCTAAAGCTTCGGCGGCGAGTGCAAAGCATTCAGCACTGCTGAAGGCACCTCGCCCACCTATCAACGGTGATACACCAGCCGCCAAGCGCGTTTTCGACCGCGTACAAGCGCTGATGCAGCATGATGAGTGGATGCAGCTGTTCAAGCCCATCCCCAAGAAAAAAAGCCGCCTGGCCTGCGCTTGTGCAGGAACTTCAATACCCAGTCAGCTCGGTTTCGACTAGCCAAGTCGCCGAGGAATTAGTTTCGCTACTGTTGTCGCTGGGCTTCGAGAACGAGACGTACCCATCGACGATGTCGCTCCAAGATTGGAGTCCACATGAAGCCGGAGCTGCTCTCCAGAAATGGAAGAAGAAGCTTCGGAAGGCGTTTGGCGCTGTTGGCATCAATGCCGGAAAGCAGCCTGTGAGTCGACCGATCATTCAAGATGAAGATCCGTCCACGATTCCACTGCCGCCGACACCCCAACGACTCGTTCGTACTTTTCCGACCAAGCGTGGAGCTGAGCGTGGTGCCTTTGGCACTACTGAAGCTTCACCGTACTTTCAAGACTCGCACATGGTTACGCCACGTTCGGAGAGCCGTATGCAACGTATTTACGCTGGTAACGAGGGTTCGTTCGGCCGCCGAGGCGGTGCGCGAGCTCCCAAAGGTGGTGCCGGACGTCGTCAAGGCGACAGCGACGGTTCGTCCTGTGACGATGACATTTTGGTGTGTACATTCGACAAGGAAGATCCTCAAGTCGAGTTGATGCGTCAGATGAATGAGCTGGCGCCGCTGAACGACGTGACCCTACACCGAGATTGAAATGGCATCGCACCGACCGTTGATTGCATCACGCCGTTCTCAGGGTCTCGCAACAAGAGCGAGAACTGTATGCAGTGCTCCGTGGGTTCGTCTATGAGATGACTGGAACCCACACAGATGCCGACAAATGGTGCATTCCATTTGAGCTAGTTTCTGGACGGACCATTCATTGGTTCCGTCAACTTCCGAAGAAGACGAAGCGCAAGTGAAGCTGTTGAGCGATGCGTTCATCGGCTACTACTGCTCGCAGTTCACGCAGACGGCACTGTCGCGTTACTACTCCGCCAAGCGGGAACGTAATGAACATCTGTGCGACTACATAAACAGGCTGAATGGCTACGCTCGGACCGCCCGTCTACACTTTGAGAAGAGTGGTCGCGACGCGAAAGAACACGTACAGCAGTTCCTGGCAACATGCGAGAGAGACAAGCTAGCGGAGAGTCTCTACCACGCTCGAGTCGCCGACATTCACGAGCTCGAAGAGATCATCGAAGATGTTCTCAAGGGCAAGGAGACAATAGCTAAGCGTGACAGTGAGTATTGATACTCCGAGAGTCGTGACGCGCGACGCGACGATGGGTACGCCCGCAACAACCGACGCGATGACCGTTGCCGCGATGCCAACCGCAGTAAACCAAGCGTGACGCTCATTAAAGCCGTGACGGATGCCCTACTTTGAGGTTGTGCGTTTGTGAGAACATCTGCAATCATATAAGCTGAATTGGAGGGTCATAAAGCTGCTCAGGGGGGCACCGAGTACCAGATTCCAGAAAATCTGCCCGACAAGACGCAAAATGCTGACCACAGCAGGAATGGCTGTCCATTTATGGAGACAAATAACAAAAACTAATGTGTCTGAATTGGAGGGTCCTAAAGCTGCTCAGGGGGGCACCGAGTATTCAAATGAAGATCAGAGCGCTTACAACGATGTACAAGACGAGTATAACGACTTTGAGTCCGAACAAACGGATGGTGATTTCTGATTGGATGAAAATGACCGATACCTCGCCACGGCTAACGAAAATGAGCGCCGTGCAGCCGCCGAAGGCACCTACGCACGTTCAGACAACCATCAGAAGCGTGGGAACACACCTGAGCGCGAGCGTGGCTTCAAACAAGATCGTCGAGGTAGTGACCGTGGGCTCAATCAGGACAAACGCGGTCGACGCGACTTCAACCGCGACACTAGACGCCCACAGTACGGACCATGCTCGGTGTGCGGTGGAATGAGTCAATCAGCTCATTATTGCAAAAAGCGATGCAAGTTCTGCAAGCAACTCCACGATGCTGGACAATGCGAACTTTTCCGCAACTTCCAAGACCTTGTCAAATTTGTGCGCACCAAAGGCACGAAGGAGGAACTCCCGCCAGAGCTCAAGACCGTCGTTCAAGAACGTCATTTAAACTAGGCAGCCCGCCAACTACGCTGGGTTGGTCCCTATCGGGCTGCCACAGTTAACCGAGCCTTCAATGGAAGCAGAGTGTATCTTTGCTTTCATGGGGCAGAGTGAATGGTCTGATAAATACGTAACAAGTGTGAACGCGACGGAAAATGAAAAGGAGAGGAGTAGAATCCTCGGTGGAGGTGTTGGAGAAATAGTGGAGTGTGCTGATGCTGATGAGGGCACCAGCGAGGGTTCGCTCGGCTTGGTTTCGAGTGCAGCGCGAGACGAGCCCAAGGGTCACTCCAAGATGATGAAGTTGAGCCCTGGCGAGAGACAGGGGTGGTGGTCGGCCAAGAAATTCGACCGACGGATCAGAATGAGAGCTCTGGTGCAAGGCGCTGTGAACGACCAGCGAACGAGGATTCTCCTCGACACAGGAGCGAACGTTAGTGTGATCACTGACGCCTTTGCTAAGAAGTTGTGACTCCGAGATGTACCCGATCACGGACGCCGCATTGACATTCAAGGAATTAACGAAGGCAAGGTGTCTACGACGCGACGAGCGTGCGTCAAGATTACGCTCGGATGGGAGATGGTGTACGAGTTTGAGATGTGGGTAATGGCGCATAGTGCAGGCGTCGACGTGGTACTCGGGACCGACTTTATGATCCCAGCCGGGATCCGGTTGGACCTGTTCCACGGCGCGGCGCAATTACCGCACGAAGTCCAAATCCCACTGATCAAGACCAAGAACATGATCGACAGCGAAGAGTACGGCTCCCATGTTAACGCCGGGCCACCCGAGCGTTTGGACATTCAAGCGCACGAGTGGCGAGAATATCGACTAGCGAAGCGTCAAGTCGGGCTGGAAGAACACGTACTGTGGGTTCGTCGAACGAACAAGTTAATCCCGTCAGTGACGAGGTTTCGACGCGGACGGCCTCAGAGCATTCGATTGACCAACGTGTCTGATCGAGCTGTGTACCTACCAGCACACGACTCGATCGCGATGTGGATTCCATATGGAAATTTGCCGCGAGGCGACGGCTATGTGCGCCTGGATTCCAAAAAGTACCAAGACTGGAAGGTGCTGGCTTACGAAGGTTGCAGAGACCGCGAGCTGTTTCAGCGTGAATGTGAAATCTACGAGCAATGGCTTGCAACTCAGCCTTCGGCAGTCGAGCGACCAGACTATCCAGAACCCAGTGGGGTGCTAGCAAGGCCTCTTGAGGACTCGCTAATGGACTCTAGTGATCGTCTGACATGTGCAGAGCGCTGGGCAATGATCATGGAGGAACGTGAACGAGTGGAGGCCTGTCTGGCGTCTGGGGTGACAGCCGGGGACTCGGCCGAGGGTCAGTCTTCCGAAGAACCTTTGGACACTTACACGACAGCTCACGGCGGTAGCAATAATGCAAACGAAGCCTCGGTAGCGCGTACACACGAACTACTGAGCCCGGTAAACGTTGTACATACGCCAACGAGTGTTCGTGTCCAGTCAGGGGTAACCACGGAAGCGACAAGTAACAGCACTGGATTAAATGGAGTCACCTGTTTTGACGAAGTTATCCCGGTCTTGTGCGCAGCCAAATTTGCAAACGAGTCATCGGTAGTTGGTCCAGAGGATGCAGACGTCGCACTGAAGGTGGTGAATACGGCACCGAGGGTGCGTTGCGAGATTGGTGCGAATGCCGAATTGTCAAGACATCGACCATCCGAGGCGCTGAACAAAAGTCAACAGCACAATATGTCGGCTGTTCGCGCATTCAATATTGCGAACAAAGACTCGGCAGGTGGCCCTGAGACGGGAAACCAGGATGGGAAGGAGATGGACCCAGTACCGAGTGCTCACATCAAAGCGGATGTCGATGTTGAGTCGATAGAAGAGTCCGTAGCGACGTTGGACGGAACATACATCTCGGTTGCTCGAGTGTTAGCAACCGAAGGAAATGAAGCAACGGAGAACGCAAGGAATGCCTTTTGCGAGCATCCAGCTAACAACATCGGACTGGAAGACTACGCAAAAGAGTTGGCCTTCCTGCCAGACCTGACCGAAGAGATCAACACGACTATAGACTACAATGCACCCAATGCTGCTGATCCCCAGCTGTCGACCGATCGCAGGGAACGTCTGGTCGCGACGCTGAAGAACCACGAGCACATCCTGATTGCTAGTGGTAACGCACTGCCGCTGCCAGCCTACGGCGCAGTATGCGATATCGAAACGCAGGGGCACGCCCCAATTAAACAGCGTGCCCGACGCGTGCCGTTACGATTTCTCGGCAAACTGTACGAGCTGCTTCGCGCTTTGTTGCGAGCAGGACTAATCGTCTTTTCAGACAGTCCATGGGCATCGCCGATCGTGATTGTGATGAAAAAGAACGGGCTGGACATCCGGCTATGCATCGATTACAAGATGGTGAGTGCTATCACCGCGATCATGGAGTATGCAATGCCGCTAGTCTACGATCTGTTGACCGATCTCGAGTGCTACCTATGGTTCTGCTCGCTGGATGCAGCAAGCGGC
>NW_003302982.1:4715-10523 GCF_000142945.1 Phytophthora infestans T30-4 | reverse complement strand
CCAAGGAGCCAGGATGGTAGTCCCATCAGAGATGAAGAGTGGAGAGAATTCTAAGAAGCTAGTTTACAATCTACCTTATTTAGGTCACTTCGCTCTCTTTAATTAAAGAGGGGACCAGTGAACTGCCGTTCACTGAGAGTTTGTATACTCTCGGAAGATAACTTCCTCTAGCGCAAGGTGCTGTGTGACCCCGTCACACTTACCGAGCTGCAAACCGCTGGCACGTACGCATCAACACGCTCAATGCGCGCTCAGGAGATGATTTATCGGCTAAATACTGCTCCAGCCAAGCCCCCTGCTCCATCTTCATATACTCGATCATGCCTCCAGTACACAAATACTATATATACAGGCTAGAATCTGCAATAAATAATATAACAAAGCAAATTTACCTCTTCATCCCGACGGACGTCTTTCATGAAGGTGACCAATTCGTGCTCAAATGTGATTTTAGTCTTTGCGCCTTGTCCTTTTGTCGTTCTGCTAGTTTGAGGTCCCTTAAACTCAAACAGCAGCTTTGCCTTCTTTCTCCAGCCCTTCAACATACCTAATGGAATATTAAGCGCCCGAGCGGTAGGCTTACATCCCTCCAAAGCCACCCGCTCGAACGCTTCCCGTCTCTGCTTGACGGTGTAGCTGTTCTGCCGACGACGTTCGTTCATCACTTCGCAGAAACAGCAATAGCGTGATTGTTTAAACGGCGCCAGTATGGCGTGCTGTCCAGCAATATATTTGAAAGTATTATATTGGCTAAAATTACAAATAACATTTTTACTTGAGTTTAAAGTTGCACTGTAAGGGGGGGTCGAATTTTTGTGGGGAGTTGAGTTTCACCGTCGTTGTCTGTACCATGATCACTGATACATGCAAGCTTACATGTTTTGCATGTATCAGCGCTCCAACTTTATACAGTACCAGACTGGTGGTGGTGAATCACTGGTGATTGCTTGATCCCGTGCCGAGCACTTCAAGAAGCAGCCGCGCTGAAAATTGTATCCGTTCGTAAACGATCTGTTAAGATCTACTTGTACTGTATAATGATTCTACGAGTACGCTGATTATCACTGCTGCCACTACTAAGCTCATGATCGGTGCACGTGCCGAAGAAACGACCGAGCTGCTGCTATCTATAGCTGCTGCCGATGCCTCACTACCCTCGAATTCGCTGCCAAGGGCGGGAAAGAGCAAGATCTGCACGGTGTTTGCAGGTATTACCACCGTCACTGCAAGCTCTTCGAGCTGCAGACTCACGCGAATTCTCTTCTCACTGCTGTCACGGTTGGATAACACGAGGGCCAGTTGATTGTGTGGCGTTAAGAAAGCCACTCGATCCACCTTTTCCAACGTCGAATTAGCATTCCTGCTCACATTCAACTGGACTTGAAGTGATCCTGGGACGATAAACTTGGAAAAGTGGCCCATGACGTAATACATCGGTTGCTTGTAAAACTCAGCACCGCCTTTTTCATCCACGAGAATCGGAGCGTCGACTTGGTTGTCTGCCCAGTTCGGGCCTCCACTTGTGTTGAGCACGAGGTCAGCCACTGGCGAAGCTGGCGAGGTCGTTGATGATGTCTCGCGAATAGTTCTCACCGCGCTGCCATGTGATGTTGTTATAGTCGAAAAGGTCGGTTCCCACTCCCGTTCCAAGGCCCTCGACCAGCGCGCCTTCGCGCTTCAGTCGCTAGAATGAAGATGTCGGGATATTTCTCGTGGAAAGAAACCAAGTCGTCAAAATCTCCAGAAGTGCCAAAAGCAAAATCCAAGTTCTTGTACCAGTGAACGCCGACTCCTGACACATAACTCCGCGCTTCTTTGTCGATGTTGCGGGGAACTTGGGCGCAGTAGAAGGAAGTCAGGGTAGGAAGGAGTAAAAGAAGAAGAGCTTGTGGTGGACTCGGTAAAAAAAGAAGTAAGATTAATGTTTAAGAAAGTAGCGGGCTACTAACAAGAAATTAGTATGCGGCATTCAGAAACATAGTCTAGAATTGCCGCTACCATTCATCGTACTAAAATGTTCCAGACATTTAAGTACATTATTTATTAGAGTCAAAAATACCGTGTCTCTTCATTATTAGTTTATAGAGAGCACGATGGAGAGGCGGTCCCTGTGACGGGCCCTAACCTCAACAGCCTCCCTGGATCGACATCAGGGAACGTCATTGGATAATATAATACACGTGTTTTGATTGGTCTACGAAAACCCTGCTAAAAGTGTTCAGTCAATTTACAAAATGGCTACACGAATTCGTGTTTTTTGCGTTTCTGAAGCTCCTAGACGCCAGGGCAGTTTCTGGGGAGGTGGAGTATTTGCACCAGGTGGCAGACTGAAAAATGACTCGAAAGTTCAGAAGGAATTAGTTTTGACAGTGATAGGTTTTGAGAGTACACTTGTATTGAAGTTAATAGCAGTTACAACAAGTGGCCATCTTATCGGAGCGTTTATGTTAACTTAGAGAAGCTCAATGCCAACAGAATCGGCCCACATGACGGACAGCCTTGAATTTAGTAGAGACGACAAACGCAGATGATGCTGGGACGGCATAAGGTCTCATTCTATGGTCCGGCGCGCGCTATAGGATCAATCAGCAGCTCGGGGGCTCATCGAGCTGATCTCGTAGTCTCACATCACAATTTACATTCTACTGTCACCGCACCAGCCACACGCACGTCAAGGACACGCACGTCAAGGCCACGACACCAACAAACTTCGATGCTTCAACAGCCAGCTTTGGGTATTGCAACGCTTCATTCTCGCTCAGTCGGCGTCATTCAGGATACTTGTGGAGACCAGGCAGATTGGCTCGAGGCTCAGTTATTTAACGCCAGCTTTGAGGATCATGTCTCGGTCGGCGCAGGTGGCCCGAATGGACTACAATGGCTGCCCCAAAGCAGTTACCTTCGACTACGATTTCTCTATATGAAATAGTACAGTTATATTTCACTAGATAGTCATCATCACTTCGACAGCCTCCCACATCGAGGAATGTGTATGATGCTCTATCTGTCGGATAGTTACCACAGGTGGCTGTTATAACAGTCCTGTACGTACATTAGCATTTACAAGAAGTAGATCTTGTTTTGATATTGATGATCTTTTTCCTTTGACTTTCATTGTCAGATTTGTCGCCTTGTGCTGTTTTGCTTTGGCAATAACTGTGCTGATTTCTTGTTTTCATTGTTATTTTGGCTACTCAGGAAAACCTTAGAGGATTAAACCTGTTCACCGTAGTGATTGTTGTTGCTATCGTTTTAGTTATACGAATTTGTAGCAGCTACTTCAGGGAAACCTTTAATTTTAAGGATCAAAACCTGTTTCGCTGAATGGTTGCTGTTATGCGTTTTAGCTTAGCGAATTGTGTAGAGAGCTACTTCAGGAAAAACCTTTAATTTTAAAGATTCAAAAACCTGTTCGGCTGCTGTGTGTTGGCTACTCAGGAAACCTTTGAGGATACACCTGATCACCGTATTTATCTTTATATATTTTGTGTAAGCGTTTTAGCTTTGTTCATTTCTTAAACTGCCATTGTTTTGCTCTTTAGTGTGGATATTTCTTTACAATGTGTGGTTTGTTTTTTGTTTTTCGCTGCTGAGGTCTTATAGAATTGCCTCCCAATTTCATGAAATTATTGATATAGGTGCTGCAGTCATTTTCAATTTGTTCTGACTATTATTATTGAGAGCTTATAGTTTTCAAATATTTTTGAAGAAAGGCTACAGCTTTTAAAAGCATAAATAACATCAAACAGTGTCATCGGTAGCGTACGCATCATATTTGCAGTAAGTGTGCAGGCTCTCGTCGTTGGGGTTATTTTTCTCCCTAGAGGCTCATCGAGTTGTTTCTCGTTTGGAAGTTTATAACTTTATTTTTACTTCGCAAGCGCTAGCGATAGATTTTGCAAACTATCGAATTCATTGTAGATGAAATTGATGCAGTAAAACTATAGTTTGCTTTCTGTAGACAGATGCTTCTGTAGGCTTGTCTTGTAGTCATAAAGTGTTGTTTTTTTTCTCATTCTTTTGGTACTGTTATGCTGGAAATGTTTGAAACTTTTGCCAGTGACAATAAATGCTAAAGTTTGGCGAATGCATGAATAGTTTTTGGCGTTGATGCCTCCCAGTTTCATACATTTCATTAAGTATTTCTCTCTCAACGTTTGGGGTATATATATATTTTTCTTCGTACAAGCTAGGCAGCCTTTGTGAAATTTGCAATTTTGTTTTTGCATCTTGCAAATTGCATGTTTGATTTTATTCATAAATTTCTTTTGTGAATGTGGCATAAATATGTTTTGAGCAGCTAGGTAACAATGCTTGCACCAAAGCAATATTAGGAGCATCACATTTTATCTATCTCACAGCTTTGGGGTAATTTTCTCCCTGGTGGCTCTTCGGATTGTATTCCGGATTTTATTATACTTCGAAGTAGTGAGAAGAATGCACACTATTTAGTCAATTGACAGAGACATTGCTCATGCAAAAAAGTGTTACTGCTTCGTAGGCTCAATACGCAGTGCGTATGGTACGGAGTCCAGGGAGATTCTCCTCTGGCTCAATACGCAGTGCGTATGGTACGGAGTCCAGGGAGATTCTCTTCTGGCTCGATACCGCGTGGCAGACGTGCTGCTCACCGCGTGCAGCTCGTTTGCTGGCGTAGAGGGCAACATGGCCTCCCAGCATGGCGATCTATTGCACATGCAGCGCTACAGCTCAGTGGCTGGCGCAAAGTTGGCAACGTGCTTTGATGGGGTAGGTAAACATGTAGCGACTAAAGTCATCGATGAATACCACAAAGTAACGACAGCCGCTGAGGCTATTGACGGGAAGAGGTCCACATATGTCAGAATGAATCTTTTGTAATGGTGCAGAAGAGCGTACAACATGTCTATTAGATGTAAATGGAGTCATGCACAGGCACAATCAGGGCTTGCTCCGTCTTAGTACCTTGGCTCTCAGGAGTACCCTTCGCAAGGCTGTAGCGCTCCTGTGCTTGGAGCTCACGGACTTTCGCCTCAATGCTCATCTTGAGTTCTTCGTACGGGATAAACTTCCGCACACCTTTCCAGACACGAAGGTCATCTTTCCAGCTCTTTGGCATGGAGTGGAACAGGTATAGTGACTTCTGTCCATCAGTTAAGGTAGACTCGGTTGCCTCGGACGCGGCTTTCATCGCGTTTTCCAGCTCCAAGAAGAAGTTCGTGAGATCGCTGCCTTCTTCGTACTTGATCTCCATCAGGAAATGCTGGATGAAGTAGGGATCGCCATGGAAAGCTCCGCCTTCGTACTTGGTACAGATAGCTTGAAAGATGTCGAAGGCTGTTGAAAGGTTCTTGACCAGACGGATATGAGTATCGTCCATCGTCTTCATCAAGAATGCCTTGGTCTGCGCTTCCATACGACGGAGTTGGCGAGCAGATGGAGGAACAGGTCTTTCCACCTTAGTTCGCTTACGATTACGTCCAGTCTTGCGTTGAGCGAACGGGCGGACAGTAGGTAGATCACTCTTCTGGATCTTCTTGCCAGATGGGTTGCTGTCGTCTTCATCACTTGGTTGAAGCTCTTCCGAGCTGTCCTCGAAGTCGACCTCATCGGAGTCGATTTCGGCGGACACTGCCGGCTTGGGCGTATCTTCATCGTCGGACATGTCGGTACCGCTTGCAGAGACTTCATCTTCATCATCACTGACCCCATTGTAGTACTTTTTGGTGACGAAACCGAGGAGATGCTTGCCGTCTAGCGAAGCACGTACTCGGGCCTTCCAGACGTCGAAGTTGCGAGGACCGGTAAGTCGAGGGAAGTCGTCACTTG
>NW_003302982.1:0-2790 GCF_000142945.1 Phytophthora infestans T30-4 | reverse complement strand
CCCAAATACGTTTACTAAGCTGCAAGGTGCTTAGCGTACACGTAGGAATGCGTGTTTTCGAGGCCATACTATAACATGGAAGTGGACATCTCCATTTCGGTCAAGCAGGGACGGAGGTGCCCTCGTACAAGTACGAGTACTCGGCGCCTCCCGAAAGCCACTCTCGTCCGAGTGCTCCGACTGCGGGTCCGACACAGGGCCCTGAGGTTGACCGCCTCCGTCAACGTGTCCTCGTGCTTGAGATTGCACTTGGCCTTGGGACTGGCGGTGATGCTGCCGCCCAGGTCGGGAATCAGGGCGAGCTCGCTCGTCTTGCGGGCCGCCTGGACCTGTTGGAGCGAGAGGTCGCGAGCCTGCACCTGCGGGTGGATCGCCTGGCCTCTTCGTCCGATCTGGACGAGGCCTTTCGCATGATCCGACGGATCGAGGCTCTGTTGTCATGTCCGGAGCCGCCTGCGGCACACTCCCAGACGTACGCGTGTGGTGCGTACCCGGCGTACTCGGCGTACTCAGCGTCTGGCTCCGGGGTCCGTTCGTATGGAGCCCCTCCGGCGTACGGTCTTGACCGCAGCCTTGCCGTCCCGACCGAGGCTTGGGTGCCTGCTCCGACGCCCTCGTCGACGACTGTGACCGGCCCTCGCTTCGAGGAGCTGGGTCAAGGGGGATCGGCGAGTCAGCAACCCCCTGCTGGTCAAAGTACCGCTTAAGACGTCCAACATAGAACGTCGGGTGCGACGTCATTGACTTTGGCAGGTCGATGGTGTACGACGCACCATGTCTAGCCAGGACTGCAAATCGTCCGATGAAGCGGTGCTTCAGTTTGTTGCTGCCGACAGAGCTGACAGTGTCTAGAGGTAGGTTCCTCGTGTCTAGCAACACTAAGTCCCCAACCTTAAATATACTTAAGTTTCCTCTTCCATGTTTGTCTGAGTACTCCTTTTGTTTATCTTGGGCCGCTGCCATGGCATCGCGGACCCTGCTGACAACGCTCAGCTTGGTATCCAGAAAGGATTCCACCTGATTCCGCAGTGAAACTGGTCCCACATCCGAGACCTGGGAGGAAAGGGCTTTCCGAGCCTCTCCCCCACTTAGAATAGAAGGGTCAGTGTCTCCTCGAAGAGTGAGAGGCACTCTGGGGTGACTGAAACCGCTCAAGTAGAACGGCGTGAACCCCGTTGACGCGTGCACCGGGTTGTTGAGCGCAAACTCAGCAACTGGAAGCTGCGTCGACCACGTACGTGGTGCTGCCGTGCACACACTGCGCAGAGTGTCCTCGAGCACTCGATTGACGCGCTCTGTCTGGCCGTCTGTCTGTGGATGGTCCGCAGTGGACATCTGCAGACGAGTTCTCAGTAAAGGGAACAGCGTTTTCCAAAACGCAGCAGTGAACCGCGGGCCTCGGTCCGAGACAATCGTCTCCGGGAGACCGTGATAGCGGAACACGCCATCGATGAACAACCTTGCGGTTTGTTCGCCCGTAACAGTGACGGGAACTGGAGCAAGATGTACCATCTTGCTCAGCCGACACACGAAGACCAAAATTCCGGTGTTGCTGTGTCCGTCGGCGGGAAGCCCAAAGATGAAGTCAAGACTCATCGACTTCCAACAGTCAGTCGGTACGGGCAGGCTCTGTAGTGGAGCCGAAGAGTGCCCTTGCGGGTTTGACCCGCTGACATGTTTCACATGTCTTGACGTACCGGGCGACCCACTTGTACATGTGGGTCCACCAGAAGGACTGAGAGACCGACAGAAAGGTCTTCTCGCGGCCCAAGTGGCCGCTGGAGGGCGCGTCATGCGCCTCCGCGAGGATGTCGAACTTGAGATCCTCGTCGTTGGGTACGACCACCCGTGGAGGATCAGTGGGCTCCACCCGATAATAGAGGAGGCCCTCCTTCAACTCATATCGGTGGAGCCGTGAGCGCTGTCGCGACGAGAGCCAGTCGGACTTCGCGCTCGTTCCGGCCTTAAGGAACTTGACGATAGGCGCGACAGCCTCATCGTCCCGATACGCCATGCGGATCCGATCATATAGATCCGTTGTCACCCGCGTGATGTGGGCCAACTCATAGTCGGGACGCCTAGAGAGGGCGTCCGCAAGCACGTTGAGCTTGCCCGGCTTGTACTCGACGCGGAAGTTATATTCCGCGAAGAAGGACAGCCACCTCGCCATCCGTTGGGAGAGGTGAGGCGAGTTAGTCGCCGTCCTCAAGGACGCGTGGTCTGTGTAGATCACAAAGGGCGTAGAGCCCAGAAGGTGAACACGGAACTTCACAAGGGCATATTTTATTGCCAGGAGCTCCTTGTCATGGACATGGTAGTTCCGCTCGGCGGCTTTAAGCTGCCTGGACTGGAATGAGATGACTCGTTCCTGTCCAGCCGTGTCGTCCTGCAGCAATGCACACCCGATGGCGTAATCGGAGGCATCGCAGACGACGCTAAACGGCTTCGTCTCGTCCGGCAGAGCCAGGACAGGGGCCTCTTGGAGACTGGCCTTGATGCTGTCAAAAGCATCCTGGTGCTCTTGCTCCCAGCGCCAGTCGACGTCCTTCTGAAGGAGGCTCGACAAGGGCTTAGCGAAGCCCGCGTACCCAGCGCTGTACTTGTGAAGGTAGTTGGCCAAACCAAACCACTTTCGAGATCCTTCTGGATCGGGCGTCGGCCATGCTGCAAATGACACTTGACCTTGATCTGAGGTCAAGCCCAAACGCACCCAAGTTGTGTTACCCAGACGACCGAGAAATAGAATCTCTGATGAATGCATAAAGAAACAGATGGTACATGCTGAGCGAA
>NW_003302981.1:3934-9758 GCF_000142945.1 Phytophthora infestans T30-4 | reverse complement strand
AGGAACGACTTAACTCGGACGTTGGATCGTGTTGAGGTTAGGGCCCGTCACAGGGACCGCCTCTCCATCGTGCTCTCTATAAACTAATAATGAAGAGACACGGTATTTTTGACTCTAATAAATAATGTACTAAAATGTCTGGAACATTTTAGTACGATGAATGGTAGCGGCAATTCTAGACTATGTTTCTGAATGCCGCATACTAATTTCTTGTTAGTAGCCCGCTACTTTCTTAAACATTAATCTTACTTCTTTTTTTACCGAGTCCACCACAAGCTCTTCTTCTTTTACTCCTTCCTACCCTGACTTCCTTCTACCTGCGCCCAAGTTCCCCGCAACAGGTTATGAACCCAACGCTCAAACGCAAAGCGCCACCTGGCTCAACAGGTCATGAGCCCTCAGCAAGCCTCCGGTGACGACTTCCCCCGCCTCTCTGGCGCCAAAAATTTCGACGTGTGGAAGGCCCGAGTCAGTGCGTCACTCGATGGCAAGCATCTGCTCGGCTTCGTCACCAAGAAGGACTACAATGGGGTCAGTGAAGACGAAGATGACGACTCCGACGACGACTTGGCTGAGTCGGACGACGACGACGATCCCTACAAGCCCAGCTCTCCGGCTGGTATTGACTCGGATGAGGTCGACTTCGAGGACAGCTCGGATGAGCTGCAGCCCCGCGACGACGACGATACTCCATCGTCCAAGAAAACGAAGCGTGCTGATCTACCAACAGTTCGGCCGTTTGCGGAACGCCACGTCAGCCGTGACCGGGAGCAAGTTAAGCGGCGTAAGACGTCTCTACCATCTGCTCGTCACCTTCGCCGTATGGAGGCACAAACCAAGGCATTCTTGATGAAGACGATGGACGATACTCATATCCGTCCGGTCAAAAACCTTTCAACAGCCTTCGACATCTTTCAAGCTATCTGTACCAAGTACGAAGGCGCTGCTTTCCATGGCGATCCCTACTTCATCCAGCATTTCCTGATGGAGATCAAGTACGAAGAAGGCAGCGATCTCGCGAACTTCTTCTTGGAGCTGGAAAACGCGATGAAAGCCGCGTCCGAGGCAACCAAGTCTACCTTAACTGATGGACAGAAGTCACTATACCTGTTCCACTCCATGCCAAAGAGCTGGAAAGATGACCTTCGTGTCTGGAAAGGTTTGCGGAAGTTTATCCCGTACGAAGAACTCAAGATGAGCATTGAGGCGAAAGTCCGTGAGCTCCAAGCACAGGAACGCTACAGCCTTGCGAAGGGTACTCCTGAGAGCCAATGTACTAAGACTGAGCAAGCCCTGATTGCGCCTGTGCATGACTCCATTTCCATCTAATAGACATGTTGTACGCTCTTCTGCTCCATTACAAAAGATTCATTCTGACATATGTGGACCTCTTCCCGTCAATAGCCTCAGCGGCTGTCGTTACTGGAATCCATCTGAATGTCGATATTCAAGGCGAAGGAGCCCCAATATTATTCATTCACGCTTTAGGAAGCAGTCATACCCAGTGGGAGAATGAAGTGGCCAGATTATCTAAAAAATTCCGCACGATCGCTTTGGATTGCCGGGGGCATGGCCAATCGGATAAGCCGGAACGTTATACGCTTGAAGACCATATTCAGGATATTATATCGCTAATGGACGCTCTGGACATTGAATCTGCCATTCTTTCGGGTGTGTCCATGGGCAGCTACATTGCACAAGGTGTGGCTGTCAGGCAGCCTGAGCGCATCCGCAAATTAATCCTGACGGTTCCCAAATCAAACGGGCTGACGTCATCAACGGAGAGATTAATCCGGGAACACCAAGAGGAGTTTAACGCGTTAAATGAACAGGAAAGAGCGATGTTTTTCATCAAACACATGACATACAACCAAGAGGCCCTTCTGGCCCGCCCGGAACTGTTTGAAAGCGGGCTGACTCCCGCCCAAATGCTGGCGGCCAACAAGGCGCTTGAAGGTTTTGACTTCAGAAACGAACTGCCCCTCATTAAGGCGGAAACTCTCGTTATCAGCGGCAACCATGACGGGCTTAATCCTCCGGAAGAAGGACGGCTTTGCGCGGAGCTGATTCCCCATGCATCCTTTGCGGAGATGCCCTATTCCGGGCATATGCCTTTAGCTGAAGAACCCGAGGCTTATGCTGATCTGGTGGACAAATTCCTTGGCATCTAAAAATAAAATCAGGATTTCCTCCCCATCGGGAGTGGAATCCTTTTTTAATTTTTTAATAAAGAGGATCGGCTCCATCGGCTTTTTTTGTGCACCAACTGTCGGATGAGCATCCGCGTTGTTTATTAAGAAGATACAGAACCAAAGATTCCGCCGATTGGGAGATAAGCGAACAGGCCTTAAGGAGAACCGGCCTTAAGGAGAATCGGACTTAAAGAGAAGAGGATAAAAGGCAGGCCCGGTATATAACCGGAACCTGCCTTTTCATCATTTATTTGAGATTATTTAGTAAAGTCTTTGAACAGCCGGTAGACCACTACCGCCGCTTCTGCTCTTGTAGCGGAATCATCGCCGTTAAAGCGGTTATTCGCTCCGCCCTGCATAAGTCCTGCTCCTGATACTTGGGCAATGGCGTCTTTTGACCAGTTTGGAAGGTCAGCCTGATCGGAGTAGCTGGAAGACTGACTGCCAGTCTCTTCCGTATATCCCGATACTGTCAGGGCTCTGGATAGGATTACGGCCATTTCCGCCCGGGTGATCGTTTGATCTGGTGCAAAGGTATGATCTGCATAGCCGCTGACAATTCCTTTCGAAACTGCAGTTTGGATCGCATCTTCATACCAGCTGCCGGCATGTACATCGGTAAAGGCAGACTGCCCGGCACTAGCTTCAACGTTCAGCCCCAAGGAACGGATCAGCAAAGCCAAAAATTCTGCGCGGGTTACCTCTTTAGCCGGTGTGAAAATATTAGCCTCCGTCCCCGTTACGATATCTTTGGAGGCCAACACTTCAATAGCGTTTGCAGCCCAGGAATAATTTTGTTCGGATACATCCGTGAAAGAAACATTTTTAGCCATAAACAAGTAACGGCCGGTTCCAGTCACTTCCGCCAAAATCTTTCCGTCCTTTAATCGGCCGATATGCTGGGTTAACTTGCCATCCGGACCGATTTCATAGAGGTTAATGGTTTCTCCGTTTAAGTTTGCGGCATGGAGGGCTTCAAGCGGAATCGAAATTTCGATCGGCTCAGCAGAGGAAAGGCCGCTTACCGTACTGCCGCCTGCATCCAAAACGGAAAAATCATAATATACGCCAAGAGGTGTAAAAGGGCTATCCAATTTCAGACTGTCGGTCAACTGCTGGGTATCCTTTTCTGTAGCGGGTGTTATTTGGGCATATGCCGCATTGGCTGGAAGATTCGTTCCAGCTGGCAGCGTTAGCGTCAACCCGTCCTTCAGGGAAATTGCAGCCGGTGATTGGGCTTGGATAGGTTCCTTCACCGAGCCGGCTGGAGCTTGTGGAGCAGCCGGGGGTGTTGGTGGTGGCGTAGACGTTCCGCCGTTATTGCTGCCGCCATTGCTGCCGCCATTGCCGCCTCCGCCGCTGCCGCCTCCACCGCTGCCTCCGCCGTTACCTCCGCCATTGCCTCCGAGGGAGTAGGTTATGTGTTGAGCCGGTTCAACCACTCCATTCCCTGCAAGATCATAGATATAAATATCATAAGCATTATTTCCTAAAGCTACAGGAACATCGATTGTAAAATGCCCGGTACGATCAATTGCTCCATCAACTTGAATCGGTTCTCCATCCTTTTTATATTCGGCTGCTGCACCAATTACTTGATCCATGGATAATCCGTCGTCTCCAACCAGCCGGAAGGAAGGAGACAAACAGCGCGTGAAGAGCATAGAGCGGAAGTCCCCTTGCCGAAAATGTCGTCCGAAAGAACCTGACCCTGAGAAGACACCCCTCGCGAAACGGGTTAGTTTTGCCTGTTCTTCTCTTTTCAGCCGACGCTCTGAAGCTCGGGGACTCGGAAAATGGTTTGTACGGTTACGTGAACGTTGTGGCCGACCGAACCGCTCCGAAGCAAACTCCTGGACTCCTAGAAGTGCCTGACTCTATTGAGGACACATCGACCGAAGATGACGACTTAGTGGTCCCGAATAACAAGCGTGTGATTGGATCTGTTGGCGGAGTAGAAGCGTTATCGTGGGGTTTCATAGAAGACACTCCTGCTGAACTGCTAATCGACTCTGGAGCAGTAGCGTGTCTGGTGCACAGCCGCGTATTAGCTCGCCTAGGCCTAAGTCACGCTCCAAGGATGCCCTATGTTGGAAGCCTGAAGGGAGTGTCCGGATCCGTTATTTCCATCAGAGGTGTCATTGACCTGCCGGTGACGCTAGGATCCGTCGAGAGAAGAATTCCGTTCGCAGTCGTCGATACTCTACACGTGGATGCTATCCTAGGGACTAACGCTCTACGGGATTATAGGGCCGTGGTAGATCTGGACGCTAACTCTGTGACGCTGAAGGACACTGGAGAGGTGTTTCCGATCGGTTCTCCTCGCGTCGAAGAGTGCTACATGTCTCGAATCACTTCTAATGTTCGTGTCTACCGTGGAGCGCAAGCTCTTGTGGTCGCTGACGTCCAGGGTGAGGTCGAAGACGGTACGACCGTTCTCGTCGAGGGTCTCGCGACTCTGGATAATACTGTCAAGATCGCTCGCTCACTGTGTACAGTCTGCAAGGGTCGAGTGATTGTAAAGGTGTGCAACCCTACGGAGGAAGACGTGGTTATTAAAAGGGGAACGCTGTTGGCCTCTTTAACGGTAGTCCCGGAGTCGGCCTTCTCGCTGGGAACTTCGACTATCAATCGCGGTTCGAACAGTCTGGCGAAGTCGATCCCTCAGCTACCGCAGCCACCCTCGTACGCTATCCCCAGAGAGCCTGCTGACTGGATCTGGCGGATCCGCATTAGGGTCGGCGCGCGGAGGTTCCGCCGTACCGAATCCACCTCCCTCTTCGCCAAATTTGGCTCTTGCTCTTCTCTCCGATGAGTTGGAAGATACCAAAGAGTCGCTCGAGAAAGCATCGGCCGGACGAGACTACGCGCTTGAGGAGTTCGTGCGCGTGACTCAGGCTATTATGGTCGCCGTATTATGGGTACACTCATCCGGATCCAGGTCGCTTTAATCCACCTCACCGCAAGTGTACACTCGTCGTGGATCTGAGCTTTCCAATCGTCCAACATCGTCTTGCGACCGTCTGTGAACTCCATCGTCCCACGAAAGTTCGAGATCCACTGCATCCACCATCCCTGAATCTAGGATCCAGGTCACTCTGTGCGGGATCCTCACCCCTTTGGATCCAGACTCGGAAGTATGGGATCTGGGACATATCGCGGTGGATGTTGCCTTCTCATTAGTCCTTGATACTAGATCCACCTTCAGATGACACCTACCATCATTCCCGCTTAGGATCCACACTCGATCCACCCGTACATAGTATATCCCATATCCCCCTAAGTGAACTCAGGTGAGGGTGGATCCGAGTCTTTCCTTGGTGGATCCTGCCTTCCCATACGTAACCCATACCAGATCCATCGTCGGCTCATACGGGATGCCGCTCATCATGGCCAATCCACCTCACGCAACGTGAATCCCTACCTGGCGATCCAACTCCTCTCTAATCACTTGATTACGAAATAACAAATCGCATTCTGGATACAGTGAACGGTAGTATAAATAGTTGGTACCACGTAATACCGCTCGTATTAATAGACACCTACCTTTAAACACTACTTCTTACTTCTATTTAGACATTCATCTTCATTCCTAGTTTTCTTATCACATATGGTGCATTTGTAAATCTGAA
>NW_003302981.1:0-2757 GCF_000142945.1 Phytophthora infestans T30-4 | reverse complement strand
GCCCAAGTTGTTCAAGCGACGAACCCTCGGTCGGGTGATGTACGGAGACGCCAAGGTGCAAGGGACTCGACGGCGTCACCTCCGAGTTTTCAACAAGTATCGGATACGGGCATATGTCACTGAATCCAGGCTGTCCTTATTATTAATAATGGACTGGCCGGATTCGCATTCAGCGGACCATCTACGGTACGAACCCTCAGTGGCGGTTGGGATGAGTTCGCGGAATACTCAGCGACCTTTGGAAGACACGTTTACCGTCTGGGACAGGGCGCGGACCGTTAAAGATGCTCATGCGACAGTGCAGACGACGCTTGGCATGCAAGAAGATCCATAACGGATCATTGTTCACTTGATATTTGTATACTTGATTAGGACTTCTTATTAGGAATAGACCCGAAAGGGTAAGCTTAAAGACAGAACAGAATTTCCACTCAAGCACACAGAGCGACGTCCGGCTTCAAGGTAAGCGTCAGGTCAAGCTTGTTTGAGTGTGTTATGCCTGTCGGTGAACTCGAAGCTCTGTAGCGAGGGTTCATCCGGCAAGGCCAAGAGACTTTGTGTATTGGCCGATTATTATCGGGAGGTTTTACGTGACGGCTTATTGTTGCCTATTTGCACGACTGGGAGTGCTTGAATTGCCTCCCTTTTATTTCTTCCAGCCGAGTGTTGAACACTCGGTGATCTCGTAAAAGGCTTACCCGTGCCTGGTACCCTTCCGCTGTTGGGACCACGAGGATTCAAAACACCTGCTAGCTTTGCTCGTGCTAGTAGCGTGTTCTTATTTTACTGGTTGGCCTATATAAGTAGTTTACAAGGTCCAGTTTGTCCCGGTGCAAGGGCAGAACTGGGGTCTTCAGGTCCGCCCGAACGATCGTTTACTATCCTAGTAGACGTATTGTTGTGGGAACATCCTAACTACATCTGTAGCTAGAGTTCACGTGGGATTTCCAACACCACAACTGGTGCCGCGACCCGGGAACAGATTGTGACCATTGTGAACTGTTTGTATGGCCTTCCAGTTTACGAGCTACCAAGAGAAGAAGAACAAGAAAAAGACAAGAAACATGGCGAAAGGACAACCAACGGTACCAGTTACGCCTGCCAAGTCTGGCGGGGCTCGCAACGAGAGTTCAAGCCCGGCTGCGCGCTTTGCAGCCGCCACCGAGCTTTTAGTGAGCTTCGACGACGAAGCGGACAGCGGCCCTGACGCCCACGATTATGAAGATTACGAAGACAAGACGCCGTCTCCAGAGCCAGGCGCAGCGACGCCGGAGACGGCCACGCTATCATCGGGGCTGAGCAGGGCGACCAGGTCCATTTCGAGGAGCCTCGCCGACGAGCTCGATTATGTTGCGGGGCCGGAACCGGCCTACGAAGATTATGACGATGGGACCGAGGGTTCTAAACCTTCGATGGCAAGTGCATAGCATTCAGCACTGCTGAAGGCACCTCGCACACCTATCAACGGTGATACACCAGCCGCCAAGCGCGTTTTCGACCGCGTACAAGCGCTGATGCAGAATGATGAGTGGATGCAGCTATTCAAGCCCATCCCCAAGAAAAAAGCCGACTGGCCTGCGCTTGCGCAGGAACTTCAATACCCAGTCAACTCGGTTTCGACTAGCCAAGTTGCCGAGGATTCAGTTTCGCTACTGTTGTCGCTGGGGTTCGAGAACGAGACGTACCCATCGACGATGTCGCTCTAGGATTGGAGTCCACACGAAGCCGGAGCTGCTCTCCAGAAATGGAAGAAGAAGCTTCGGAAGGCGTTTGGCGCTGTTGGCATCAATGCCGGAAAGCAGCCTGTGAGTCGACCGATGATTCAAGATGAAGATCCGTCTAAGATTCCACTGCCGCCGACGCCCCAACGACTCGTTCGTACTCCTCCGACCAAGCGTGGAGCTGAGCGTGGTGCCTTTGGCACTACCGAAGCTTCACCGTACTTTCAAGACTCGCACATGGTTACGCCACGTTCGAAGAGCCGTATGCAGCGTATTTACGCAAGTAACGAGGGTTCGTTCGGTCGCAGAGGCGGTGCGCGGGCTCCCAAAGGTGGTGCCGGACGTCGTCAAGTCGACAGCGATGGTTCGTCCAGTGACAATGACATTTTGGTGCGTACATTCGACGAGGAAGATCATCAACTCGAGTTGATGCGTCAGATGAATGAGCTAGCGACGCTTAACGACGTGGACCCAACACCGAGGATTGAAATGGCTTCGCACCGACCGCTGGATCGCATCACGCCGTTCTCAGGCTCTCGCAACAAAACTGAGAACTGTATGCAGTGGCTCCGTGGGTTCGTCTATGAAATGACTGGAACCCACACAGATGCCGATAAATGGTGCATTCCATTTGAGCTAAGTCTCCGAGACGGAGCCATTCATTGGTTCCGTCAACTTCCGAAGAAGACGAAGCGCAAGTGGAAGCTGCTGAGCGATGCGTTCATCCGCTACTACTGCTCGCAGGTCACGCAGACGGCACTGTCGCGTTACTACACCGCCAAGCGGGAACGAAATGAACATCTGTGCGACTACATAAACAGGCTGAACGGCTACGCTCGGACCGCCCGTCTACACTTTGAGAAGAGTGGTCGCGACGCGAAAGAACACGTACAGCAGTTCCTGGCAACATGCGACGATGACAAGCTAGCGGAGAGTCTCTACCACGCTCGAGTCGCCGACATTCACGAGCTCGAAGAGATCATCGAAGATGTTCTCAAGGGCAAGGAGAGAATGGCCAAGCGTGACAGTGAGTACC
>NW_003302980.1:8949-10231 GCF_000142945.1 Phytophthora infestans T30-4 | reverse complement strand
TCGCAGCCAAAGGCGTCAAGGTTATTACGTGCAGATGCGGTGTTCGCTGCTAAGCGTGACGAACGAGGGCGTGTGAGAAGATTTAAAGCTCGTCTCGTGATTCATGGCTTCAAACAATAACTGGGCGTGAACGACAGTGAGACCTACGCACCGGTAATCCGGTTTGAGACGATCCGTGTTGCCATCTACTTCGCCGTTCAACGAGGATGGGAAGTTCTTCAGTACGATGTAAAGACCGCGTTTCTTTACGGGGACTTTGATGAGTTAACCTTCATGGAGCAACCACCAGGCTTTCAAACAGATGGGCCAGCGTTTGTCTGTAAGCTCTTGAAGAGCCTCTATGGACTTAAACAAGCACCGAACGTATGGAACTGAACTCTACATGCCAAGTTGCTGACACTTGGGCTTGAAAGCCTGGAGTCGGACTACGGCTTGTACGCGCTGAAGAAGGATGGAGAAGTGACTATGCTCCTAATGGGTCCACGTAAGCTGTGTGTTCGAATTGCAGCTGCGCTGCAAGAAACGTTTGAGCTCACGACCATGGGAACCGTGAAGTACTTACTAGGTGTGGAGATCTTGATCAACCGACCCAGTCGACAGATTATCTACTGCCAGAAACAGTATGTACTCGAAGTACTCAAACGATTTCACATGGAGACGTGCAATGGGTGTACTACGCCTGAGGTTTTGACACCCTCAAAGGCGGTTGTTCCTGCTACGACCGAGTACCTGCCCTATCGAGAGCTGGTTGGTGCGCTTCAGTACCTTGTAAGTGCCTCAAGACCTGACATCGCACACGCAACCAGACGTCTCGGGTTATACCTAGCCAGCTACGACGATACTCACTATGCGCAAGCCAAGCGGGTATTGCGCTGCCTGCAGGCTACACGTGACTTTGGTCTGGTGATGGATGTTGCGTCAGCGAGTGACCTACGTGTGGGTTGCTATTCGGATGCTGACTATGGTAATGATCCAGTTGACCGCCGCAGCATCAGTGGATACGTGACGACAATGGACAACAATGTTGTCTCCTATGCATCGAGGAAACAAGAAATCAATGCTCAGAGCACATGTGAAGCTGAGTACGTTGCAATGGCTGAAGCTACAAAGGACTTGCTGTGGCTTGCAGGGCTCTGCCGAGAACTAGTGTGAAACATGCACTACCTGTACTACTCGGAGATAATCAGGGAGCCATCTCTCTAACGACTAAACCCGGCAAGCACAGCAAGCAAAAACACATTGACACAATACCACATGTGCGCGACGTAGACTAAAACGGATC
>NW_003302980.1:0-7297 GCF_000142945.1 Phytophthora infestans T30-4 | reverse complement strand
AGCATGCTGGGGTGTCTATGTATTTAGTTCCCTGGCGTGGCCCGTACGTCCTGTCATGTTCTATCCATCTGTTCTTCTCAGGGCTGCGTGCTGTTTCATCTTTCACGCTATTTATAAAAATTCGTGGTGGACATCGGCTAAGTCTTCTATCATCGTCCATGGAGTCCTAGCTTCGTGTTGCTCTTCTATCTCATCGTCTACATAGTGTAGGTCGGTATTCCTTCGTGCTCGTGTCCTAGCTTAGACATGTGCATCCGCGCCAACTTAATCACAAACGCTGTTGACATTTTGTTTGATGTACACAACGTATATTGTTGGAAAGTTCACATAATATCTGAAGGTCGCACGCTACGCGTGCAAATACAAAGGAAGACAATAGTTTATTACGGAGGTGCAGGGGTGTAAGCCACAATAGTCATATTTTAAAGTCTTCACATTATTAATAATAGTAATACAATTGTTATTTGTTATTAAACGCTGATATAATTATTATGTGTACTACTACTACAAAAGACTGCAAGCAAAAATATGAAATGCCTTGATAATAGTACTAAGAAAAATAATATTGTAAGTTAAATTAGTACAGCAGTACTACGAAGCCTAAAACATCATTCTAAATTCAATAAGTACTAAAGTTTCGATTGAGGCCGAAATATAAGTCACCAGGGCCTATAATTTTTTCTCCAGCTCCTACGACGATATAGTACGTGTGTGCTCATCGGCGCCTTTTTATTGTGCTAATTAACGCGTACACAGGCAGCGCCCTTTGCGTGAGGTGGCGAACCGCAGCTGAAAATGAGAGCAAAATGAAATTTAAACGGTGCAGTTAAGTACGATGTGTAGTCCACGTACAGTAAGTACAGCACATAATATCTGTTTTAGCCAATGGGGGCCGCCTTCGTTGCGCTCGGCAGCTTTTTAGCGAATCGAGGCCGCCTTCGCTGCGCTCGGCAGCCAGTAGAGCGCCCGCATTTGCGTTACATTTTAGAGCCCTACCCTCGGACGGACTGACAGACGGACGGACAACACACTCCACTAGAGGGGTAAGACTAGCCGTTCGCCGCCGCTACGCGGCGGAGTGGCATGGTTTGTTGGAGATGAGGTGGCCGCAACTTTAGTGCTTCTTCGTGTCGCGTGTTTTGTGGGCGTCGTTGAACCTAGTACGTCGTGGCTTCGTGTAGTCACCCACTTAATTGTCCGTAATCTCATGTGGCTTTGTACAATATCGTGGTTTGATACGTTTCCGTTACCCCGTACTACAGGTTGAATGTCGTGTTCTTCAATGGCCTGTGCTCTTCCGTGTTCTTCTTGGTTTCGTGGCTCTCTATTCACCCGTGGTCCACGCTGTTTGTGGATATGCGCTCTCTTTTGAGCTCATCCACTTTAGTACGACCTCTTTCGTGGCTCCTAACTATTCCCTGTTCTCAAACATTTACGCGGGCTGTACCGCTTTCGTGATACATAGGCATTCGTGGCCGTTGGCCTCCCATCACCGGTACTCTAACCAAAGGGTGCTATTCCGTGCTTTGGTGCCTCCATGCAGTCGTGTGGTTCCGTCGCCCGTGCATCGTGATCTCCTAATGAAGTTTCATCGACCGCGGTATCACGCTATCGTGCAATCACGGTGTCGTAATGCTGTCTATGGTATTGTGCTACGCAGTGTATTTGCGTTGTCCGTGTTATCGTGTTCTACTATGGCATCGTGCTCCACAGTGTTCAGTCGTGGTCTCCCCAAGCGCCCACCTCCCCGTTTATTTTGTGGCTGGTCCGCCGTCCGTGCAATCTAGTTCTAATGTAGTACTGTCCTCCGTGGCTCGGTAAGCTCAGGTTAAACACTGGTATCGTTCTCTGCGGCGCTGTGATTTTCCGTGTATAGCTCCGCGACTGCGTTCTCCCATGGCTTAGTGGCACAGTCCATGCTATCGTGCTAACTTGTAGTGTCGCGGTTGGTCTTTCGTCAATGCAATCGCTAGTTACCGTAGTATCGTGCTGTGATACTCGGTGAGCTCCGGTTCTAACCTTATATCGTGTCCCAATACCCGGTGATATCCCGCTTATGGTCTCCTGCGGGCTCATGTTTGGTCTGCTGACTGTGCTCCGTGTTCAACCGTGGTGCTATGGGAGACTTTCTGTCCGTGCACTATTACCGTTACGTGTTCTACCGTGGCTTCGAGCGTGCGTGCTCTTTCGTAACTCGTGCTTTTCAGCATGCTGGGGTGTCTATGGATTTAGTTCCCTTCTGTGGCCCGTACGCTCCCGTCATATTCTTGTCGTTCTGTCCTTTTCATGGCTGTGTACTCTTCCGTCTTTCACGCTACTCAACAACTTCGAGGTTTGCATCGGCTAAGTCTTCAGCCATCGTCCGTTGCCTTCCGCGCTTCGTGTTGCTCTTCTAACCCATCGTCTACATAGTGTGGGTTGATGTTCCTTCGTGCTTCGTGCTCTTGCTTAGTCACGTGCCTCCGCGTTAACTTAAACACAATAGCTGTTCCCATTTTGTTTGATGTACGCTACATATATTGTTGGAAATTTTGCACAATATCTGAAGGTCGCACACTACGCGCGCAAATACAAAGGAAGATGACACTTTTTCCCGGAGGCAGTGTGGGGTGCAGGGCACGATAATCTTTTTTTAAAGTATTCACATTTTTTTAAATAGTAATAGAATTGTGATTTATTATCGAACGCTTATATAATAACTATGTGTACTACTACTACAAATAGCTGCAAGGAAAAATATGAAATGTCTTGATAATAGTACTACGCAAAACAGTATTGTAAAATTAATTATTAGAAAGGTACTACGAAGCCTAAAACATCATTCTATAATCATTAAGTACTAACGTGTCGATTGAGGCCGAAATATGAGTCACCAAATCCTACAATTTCTTTCAACAGCTCCTACGACGATATTGTATGTGTGTGCACGTCGGCGCCTCCTATTAATGCTAATTACGGCGTGCACAGGCAGCGCCCTTTGTGTGGCCTTGCGAGCCGCAGCTGAAAATGAGAGCAAAATGAAATTTGAGCGGTGCATTTAAGTACGATGTGTAGGCCACATACAGTGTGTACACCACATAATGCAATTTTAGCGAATCGAGGCCGCCTTCGCTGCGCTCGGCAGCCAGTAGAACGCCCGCATTTGCGTTACATTTTAGAACCCTACCCTCGGACGGACAGACGGACACCAGACTCCACTATAGGGGTAAGACTAGCCGTTCGCCGCCGCTATGCGGCGTAGTGGCATGGTTTGTTGGAGATGAGGTGGCCGCAACCTTAGTGCTTCTTGGTGTCGCGTGTTTTGAGAGCGTGGTTCACCCCGTAGATCTTGGCATCGTGTATTTAACCAGTTGCGTTTCCGTAGTCTCATTCGGCTCCGTATAATATCGTGGTTTGGAACATTTCCGTTACCCCGTACTACAGGTTGGGTGTTGTTTTCTTCAATGGTCCATGCATTTTCGTGCTCTTCCCGGCTTCGAGGTTCCTGCTCACCCATGGCCGACGCTGCTCAGCGGTTCTGTCCTCTCTCTTGTGGGTTCATGCGCTTTAGTACGGCCTTTTCGTAAATGCTAACTTTTCTCTGTTCTCAAACGTTTATGTGGGTTGCACTGGCTTCGTGGTAGATACTATTTCGTGGCCGTTGGCCTTCCATCGCCGGTGCTCTAGCCGAAGTGTGCTATTCCGTGGTTTGGTGACTCCATGCAGTCGTGTTGTTCCGTCGCCCGTGTATCGTGCTCTCCAGGTGAGGTTCCATCGACCGCGGTATCACGCTATCGTGCAATCACGGTGTGGTAATGCTGTCTATGGTATTGTGCTCACGTAGTGTATCTGCGTTGTCCGTGTTGTCGTGTTCTACAATGGCAACGTGCTCCACAGTGTGCAGTCGTGGTCACCCCAAGCGCCAACCTCCCCGTTTATTTCGTGGCTGGCCCGCCGTTCGTGCAATCTAGTTCCTCCGTGGCTCGGTAAGCTTGGGTTCAACACTGGTATCGTTCTCCGCGGCACTGTGATTTTACGTCTATAGCTCTGCGGCTGCGATCTCCCATGGCTTAGTGGCACAACCCATGCTATCGTGCTAGCTTGTGGTGTCGCGGCTGGTCTGTCGTCCGTGTGATTGTTAGCTACCGTAGTATCGTGCTCCCTGGCTCGGTGAGATCCGGTTCTATCCTGATATCGTGCTCTAATGCTCGATGACTTCCCGTTTTCGGGCTCCCGCCGCTTCATGCCTGGTCCGTCGACCGTTCTCCGTGCTCTTCCGTGGTGCTATGGGAGAGTTGCTGTCCATGCACTCTTACCGCTACGTGCGTACTCTTCCGTAGCCACCCTTTTTAGCATGCTGGGGTGTCTGTATATCTATTTCCCTTCCGTGGTCTGTACGCTCCCGTCATATTCTTGTCCCTCTGTCCTTTTCATAGCTGCGTGCACTTCCGTCTTTCACGCTACTAATAAAACTTCGTGGTTTGCATCGGCTAAGTCTTCTATCATCGTCCATAACCTTCCGTGCTTCGTGTTGCTCTTCTATCCCATCGTCTACATAGTGTGGATCGGTGTTCTTTCGTGTTTCGTGTTCTTGCTGAGTCACGTGCCTCCGCGCCAGCTGAATCACAAACGCTGGTCCGATTTTGTTTGATGTACATAGCATATATTGCTGGAAAGTTCACACAATATGTTAAGGTCGCACACTACGTGCAAAAATACAGAGGAAGATGATACTTTTCCCCGGAGGCAGTGTGGAGTGCAGGGGTGTAACCCACAATAGTCATTTTTTATTTTTTCACATTATTATTAATAGTAATACAATTGTTATTTATTATAAAACGCTGATATTATAATTATGTGTACTACTACTACAACAAATAGCTGCAAGGAAAAATAGGAATTGTCTTGATAATAGTACTACTCAAAACAGCATTGTAAGTTTAATTTCTGGAAAAGTACTATGAAGCCTAAAATATCATTCTATATTCAATAGCTACTAAAGTTTCGATTGAGGCCTAAATATAAGTCACCAGGGCCTACAAAAACTTTCAACAGCTCGTACGACGATATTGTATGTGTGTGCACGTCGGCGCCTCCTATTAATGCTAATTAACGCGTGCACAGGCAGCGCCCTTCGCGTGGCCTTGCATACCGCAGCTGAAAATGAAAGCAAAATGAAATTTGAGTGGTGCATTTTAAGTACGATGTGTTGACCACATACAGTGTGTACACCACATAATTCAATTTTAGCCAATCGGCGCCGCCTTCGCTGCGCTCGGCAGCCAGTAGAACGCCCGCATTTGCGTTACATGAATTAACCCTAGCCGCGGACGGACGTACGGACGGACAGACAACACACTCCACTAGAGGGGTAAGACTAGCCGTTCGCCGCCGCTACGCGGCGGAGTGGCATGGTTTGTTGTAGATGAGGTGGCCGCAAATTTAAGTGCTTCTTGGTGTCGCGTGTTTTGAGAGCGTGGTTCACCCCGTAGATCTTGGCATCGTGTATTTAACCACTTGCCTTTCCGTAGTATCATGTGGACCCGTACAATATCGTGATTTGGTACATTTCGGTTATCCGTACTACAGGTTAGATCTCATGTTCTACAGTGGCCGGCGCTCTTCCGTGATCTTCCTGGCTTCGTGGTTCCCTGCTCACCCGTGGCACACGCTGCTTAGTAGTAAGAGCTCTCTCTTTTGGGTTCATGTTTTTTTAGTAATGCGTCGTGGCTGCTAGCTATTTCCTGCTCTCAAACATTTCGTGGGCTGCACCGGCTTCCTGATACTCAGTCTTTCGTGACCGTTCGCCTCCCATAGCTGGTACTCTAGCCGAAGGGTGCTTTTCCGTGGTTTGGAGCCTCCACGCAGTCGTGTTGTTCCAGCACCCGTGTATCGGGCTCGTTTAATGAGGCTCCATCGACCGCGTTATACCGCCATCGTGTAATTGCGATATGGTTTTGCTGTCTATGGTATTGTGCTCGCGGATTGCATCTGCATTGCCCATGTTATCGTGCTCTACAACGGCATCGTCCTCCACAATCGTGGTCACCACGAGCCCCCTTCCATTTCGTGGCTGGTCTGCCGTCCGTGCAATCGAATTCTAATGCGCTATTGTTCTCCGTGGCACGGTAAGCTCAGGTTCTACACTGATATAGTGCTCCGTGGCTCGGTGATTTCGCGTCTACAGCTCCATTCTATCATGGCTTAGTGTCTTGGCCACCGTCCAGGTCATCGTTTTATTTTGTGGTGTCAGCGCTGGTCTGCCGTCCGTTCTATTATGAGCTACCGTAGTATCGTGCTCCCTGGCTCGGTAAGATCCGGTTCTACCCTGGTATCGTGCTCAAATGCTCGGTGTTTTCCCGTTTATGGTCTCCCGCGGCTTTATGCCTGGTCCGTCGACCGTGCTCCGTGCTCTACCGTGGTGCTATGGGAGACTTTCTGTCCGTGCACTCTTACCGCTGCGTGCTCTTTCGTAGCCCGTGCTTTTCAGCATGCTGGGGTGTCTATGGATTTAGTTCCCTTCTGTCGCCCGTACGCTCCCGTCATATTCTTGTCGTTCTGTCCTGTTCATGGCTGCGTGCACTTCCATATTTCACGCTACGTAAAACACTTCGTGGTTTGCATCGGCTAAGGATTCGATCTTTCGTGCTTCGTGTTGCTCTTCTATCCCATCGTCTACATAGGGTGGGTCGATGTTCCTTCGGGCTTCGTGCTCTTGCTTAGTCACGTGCCTCCGTAAACACAATAGCTGTTCCCATTTTGTTTGATGTACGCTACATATATTGTTGGAAATTTTGCACAATATCTTAAGGTCGCACACTACGCGCGCATTACAAAGGAAGATGATACTTTTTCCCGGGGGCAGTGTGAGGTGCAGGGGTGTAAGCCACGATAGTCATATTTTAAAGTTTTCACATTATTAAAAATAGTAATACAATTGCTATTTATTATTAAACGCTGATATAATTATTATGTGTACTACTACTACAAATGACTGCAAGCAAAAATATGAAATGCCTTGATAACAGTACTAAGAAAAATAATATTGTAAGTTAAATTAGTACAGCAGTACTACGAAGCCTAAAACATCATTCTAAACTCAATAAGTACTAAAGTTTCGATTGAGGCCAAAATATAAGTCACCAGGGCCTATAAATTTTTTCTCCAGCTTCTACGACGATATAGTACGTGTTTGCTCATCGGCGCCTTTTAATTGTGCTAATTAACGCAGCGCCGTTTGCGTGAGGTGGCGAACCGCAGCTGAAAATGAGAGCAAAATGAAATTTAAATGGTGCAGTTAAGTACGATGTGTAGTCGA
>NW_003302979.1:6836-10090 GCF_000142945.1 Phytophthora infestans T30-4 | reverse complement strand
TCTGGGTCGAACTCCATCATGGCGCAGTGTCTTCCTCCACTGACTAATCCATGACGGGCGTGCTCCATGTTCGTGGAGCACTTGCACTTGTCGTTACGGGCGCTCTCATACCCTGTTCGGCCAGGAAACGACTCATCGCAGCTTCAAAGTGTCGCTGCAGGGTGCCCGAGGAAGTGTCGGAAGGGCCTGTGGCCGTCTGGTCCACTGGCGAGACCGGATCCGTGAGGCGATTACCTTGAGCCCGATCTGACGATAATCCCACTGGCTTCTTGCCGGATCTGGCTCGATCCTGGCCAGATTGTATCAAATCACGGGTAGGGCGTACTGGATCCCGAGCCTTCACGTTCACAGGGACTTCCTGTCCCCGGATCCTCGCCCGCGCTTCCAGCATGGATGCCCCGGAGGGTCCTAAAGTCATGCGTCGTGGCTCGGACGACGTGTCTGACACATCCTCAGCGGCCGATTCGTAGTTCGAGGATGCAGCTTGGCTGATCCTCGGCGACGACACTGGATCCATAGTGCGCGACCTTTCTCCGGTGATGGACTTAACTCTGGCAAAGAGGTCCCGCGTCGCGGAAACTATGAGATCCAGGTCTAGCTCGAAGATATCCTCTGCGTCGAACACACCAGCTACGATGCCTGACTCCGTAAGCAAACGTAATAGATCCTTGACTGCCACCAACTTGTTCGCCGTTTTCGTTGGTGCTCTCACCGGTTTCCTTGGATCTTCGATTTGTCGTGGATTCAGGATCGGCATGACAGGATCTTGATGCAGGAAGTCGCGTAAAGCTTGGTGGCGATACACAAACTCGAGATCCTTGTCGGACCAGCTTGACCTGGATCCAGCTTGGTCTTCTTCCGACTCTGGAGCTTGCATCTTCTTCCGCGTAGTCTTACTCGTTTTCGTCTTCTTTCTCGTTTCTTCGACTAGCGGGGTTAGATTTAGGTACAGTGTTGGATTAACCGGTGAATCTGCAAATGCATACCGTTTCGCCTTCACTTTTCCTTGTTTTGTAAGCGGATCTTGATTTGCGTCAAGATCCGCAGGGGTCCCCGAGGGGACCTGGGGAGGATAGAGAGGTTTTTCTTCTAGATCCGGATCCGGATCCACCTCTCTTCCGTCGACAGAGATCCTCCCTAAACTCCATCGATCCGCGGATCTTGTTTCATTCAGCAGCGTCTTCGTCGATCCGACCTCCGACGACGCCTCTTCCCCTGGCTCAATCTTCACTTGAGCATCTTCTTGGGACTCACGGTGAAATCCCGAGTCACCAAAATATCCGGGCACGCGCACCATTGTGGTGTAGCGGGATCAGCAAAATCTGCGAGATTGCCAGATCCAACTTACCAACTGCGCCCAGACACCGACTAACGGAGGGGGTCCCCCGATGATCCGTGTTCTGCTGAACTTTCCTCACCTTGTGTACCCGTCGGTAGGGCGGGATCTGCTCTCTCGGTAACTTCCGAAGAGTTCAAGTGGTGAAGCTTGAGTGTCTTGGCGAGACGTGGGGATGGGGTGGAGCAGCAGTGGAAAATCTTCACTCTGCGTCCGTGGATGGTTCCGTATCCTAAGCGAATATTCGAGCTTATGGATCCGGGGCCTAGATCGTGGATCTAGCCGTAGGGTTGCCTTGCGGGTGTGTTCCCTTGCCTTTGTGTTGTCCTTTAAGTCGTACTTGCCGCCTCCTGTGACGGGATCTTGAGAGTTGAGAACCTCTAGGGTGTAACCGACCAAGTAGTAAATTCGGTTAACCTGTCGGATCTGCACGAGTAAAGGAAAAGCTCACTAGGTTGTAGGATCTGGCCAATGTATTATCCAGTTATCACTACCAACACTAGATTCGCAATTCCCAACCTTCTCGGAGCTCGTACGGCCAATGTAGTTCCGGTTCTTGAGGGCAGGAAGGCACTTGCGTGATACTGTGCAAATTGAGGTCTTTATTTATTGAGTTAGTCCCTAGGGTCGAAGTATACACGAAACTTGTCCGGGCCAATGCTCATCTCCGCTACGAATGTTCTGCGAGGCCAAATCCAATCCCCGTCGAAACGCTATACGTAGTTGATCTCCACTTGATGATCCCGTTAGGATTCCGTGCCCACTTGTTCTCTAGTTCGTGATCTTGATTACTCCATAGTGAGACCTGATGCTTGGCGGGCGAAGTAGACGCTGTCCTTGTCCAGGGCCAATGTTCACTCCTGTTACGGCGATCGCCCGAGGCCAAATCCAACCCCCGAGACGACTACAGGTCACTTGCCCTCCACAGTGCAAATTGAGGTCTGTATTGATATTTAAGCCTATACCTGCCTGGGTTTCTACCTTCTATGTCTTTCATCTGCTAAATCCCTTACCAGGCTCGGCTGCATGTCCCTTCTTCCCTTGACCCATCATCCCAGCTGTATTATCTTCAGATCCACCGGATCCATGGCGTAATCATTATGGTTACCCTATTATGGGTACACTCATCAGGATCCAGGTCGCTTGGATCCACTTCACTTGAAAGTGTACACTCGTCGTGGATCTGAGCTCTCCACTCATCCAACATCATCTCGCAACCGTCTGTGATCTCCACTGTCCCACGAAAGTTCTAGATCCACTGCATCCATCATACCTATACCCTGGATCCAGGTCCCTTAAGGCGGGATCCTCCCTCCTTGGATCCTAACTCGAAAGCATGGGATCCGGGTCACCTCGCGGTGGATCTTGACTCCTCGTTAGCCGTGGCTACTAGATCCATCTTCAGAGGGCACCTACCATCCTTCCTTCATAGGATCCACACCCGATCCACTCTTGTATAGTATATCCCATATTCATTTAGGTGAATCCAAGTAAGGGTGGATCCGAGGTAAGTCTTGGTGGATCTTGCCTTCTCGTACATCGCTCATACCAGATCCATCGTCACTTCATACGGGGCGCTGCTCGTCATGGCTAATCCACCACCGGCAACTTGCATCCGTGCCAGCCAACCCAAATCCTCTCTAATCACTTGAAATTGTCATTGATTCGGGATAGTGACCCCGCGTCAGGCCCATTCTCTTATTTCTGAGAAAGCACTTTACCACATACGCTTCCGTTTACCCCGTACTACAGGTTGGGATGTAATGTTTCTACAGTGGCCGGCGCTGTTCCGTGATCTTCCTGGCTTCGTGTTTCCCTGCTCATCCGTGGCCCGCGCTGCATAGTGGGTACTCTCCTCTATCTCTTGGGCTCATGGCTCTTTAGGAACGGCCCTCATTTTGTGGCTGCTAACTATTCC
>NW_003302979.1:0-5324 GCF_000142945.1 Phytophthora infestans T30-4 | reverse complement strand
ATCGATGAGGTCAGCTGAAGCGCTCCATTCCCCGTCGTCGTCCTCGATCGCCGCGTGCTTGCGCTTGCTTCGTCGTAACACCATTACAAGTATTGCTAGAGAAATACGAACTATCAGTATTAAAATTAAAATAATTCTCTGGATTTTAAGGAATGATCAGAACGGAGGTCTGAATTCTTAAGCCAAAGCACCTTTTACATACATAACTTAATCAAAAGGCTGCAATCACTTAAGACGATGTCTCTTGCACCTCGAGCACAATGATGGTCACTCATACGAGCGACATCCTGCGAAAACAAATTTATATCTTTCGTTTAATAATGGAGCTCTTGTCAGAATCATTATACACAAAATGGCACGACCTAGTGACGGGGTCACACAGCACCTTGCGCTAGAGGAAGTTATCTTCCGAGAGTATACAAACTCTCAGTGAACGGCAGTTCACAGGTCCCCTCTTTAATTAAAGAGAGCGAAGTGACCTAAATAAGGTAGATTGTAAACTGAGTATATTTATAGGTAGGTTAAGTTTGGGTTCAATACAAACTATAAGTTACCTATAGAAATGCAATGTCGTTTAACCAATGGTTGGCTTTGAACGACCTTGGTACCTTGTACCAAATATCCCGGAGTATGACGTGTCATACTCCTGAAGTGTGAAGTGTCACACTTCATGTAACCAGGGTACACTTAGGGCTACGTACCCCGTTACATCCTCCCCCACTTAGGTTCGGTTTACCGACCAATCAGAATGAAGAGGTGTTCGTCACAAACTCTCATTCTCAAAGTCGAAAACCATCGACTTGGCCGCGCGAGCGCGGCGGAGGCTCACTTCACAGTTAGAGCCTCGAGCAGCAACCTGTGCGCTCTTCGTCTAGGTCTCCACTTCGACCGTTATCATGCCTCGTGGCACTGCAAAGAGCGGTGCTAAGACACGCTCCAAGGCTGCTGCCGGTAAGGCGCAAGCCAAGAGCACTAAGCCTCACGGCAAAGGCTCTGCACTCAAGGAGGCTACTCAGGTGGCCTCCGAGGCGATCGGCTCCTCGGGTGACGCGGCTGTGGACAAGCGCGCAAGCAAGCGCCGCAGCCCGTCGCCCTCGTCATCAAATAATCGTTCGAACCCTCGGTTCGTGGAACGTGAGTTCAACTCGGGCAGTGAGGACGATGCCGAGTCCGAGAGCACTCATGATGCTCCTGCGGGCTCTGTAGGAGGGCACAGCCCAGTGCCCAGTGAGCCCAAGATGACAGCGTGCAGTCGCTCGCTAGTGATCAAGGTGATCACAGTCCCAGAACCTCTGTGCGCTCTGAGAGTCCGGCCGTCAAGGCTGAGGGCGCTCCCAAATCCGGTGGCGATGAGGAAGAGAATCCTCGCAAACGTCTCTCGCTTGCCGAGGGTCTTGCGCGTGCTAAGGCCTCTAAAGCCGAAGGCTCCAAGCCCTCAAAGAAGCGAACCGCCTCTAAGTCTCCAGCCCGCGAGGAGAAGGAGACTCGTCGCTCCTATCGGAGTATCTTCGACTCCTCGGATGAAGAGGAGGAGAAGGAGGAAGAAGAGGTAGAGGAGGGTGCTATCGTTGAGCCCCGGGAGGTCTCGAATGACCTCGACCAGCAGCAGGAGGATTTCCAAGCTGCCCAGCGTGTGCGTGGGGGTTCGGTGGCGGCACCCGTCAGCCAGGGAGCTGCCATCAACTCAAGAGGGTATTGGCCTCCCGAGGAGAGCTCTGGGGCTGACCTCTTCTTAGAGCTTCTCGTCGCTCCTCGTGGCCTTGTGGGCGGCCACACTTCTAGGGGCATCTATGAACGAGCCCTTGTTCAGAAGGAACAGTTGTTCGTCGACAACTTGGAGGCTGCTCGGTGTGTGCTTCTCGCGCCACACCGCATTCCCCTTAAGGACTTCACGACTTGTCGTAAGAAGCCCGAGACCCGGGGTGGTCTCTATCCTCTTTGGGGATACCCCTGGGTTATGCCCGAGAGCTGTCCCACGTGGAGTTCTTGTGAGGACATGTTCTGGGCGTGGGTGGAGACTCTTAAGTACTCGCCCACGGAGTTACGGAAACTCCATGAAGATCAGCTGCTGTCCCGCATCCTGGACCAGCGTGATCTTCGTGTGAGGTTTGCCCACTTGTTCAGCAAGCGTATGCTGCCAAGGGACATCCTGAAGCGGGCGGCTTCTAGCGCTCACGATGAGCGCGGGTACGGTATGTATTCATCGTCCGTACCCCGTTCGGGCAAGAAGCCCCGGACTGCTTATAAAGCTGCCGCCGCTTCTGTTCCCAGATTGCGACAGCCTTCGGGCAGTCAATCAGGAGCCGTTCAATCGGCTCCCACGAGTTCTCGGAGTGGGCATAACCCCTCCATTTGACGAGGAGCTGTCGCTTACCGCGACGCCGTTGCTCCTGGAGGATCCGCTCCACGTGGAAGTGGACTTCTCCATTCCGGTCAAGCAGGGGCGGAGCTGCCCTCGTACGAGTACGAGTACTCGGCGCCTCCCGAGAGCCACTCTCGTCCGAGTGCTCCGACTGCGGGTCCGACACAGGACCCTGAGGTTGACCGCCTCCTTCAACGTGTCCTCGTGCTTGAGATTGCACTTGGCCTTGGGACTGGCGGTAATGCTGCCGCCCAGGCCGGGAATCAGGGCGAGCTCGCTCGTCTTGTGGGCCGCCTGGACCTGCTGGAGCGAGAGGTCGCGAGCCTGCACCTGCGGGTTGATCGCCGGGCCTCTTCGACCGATCTGGACGAGGCCGTTCGCATGATCCGACGGATCGAGGCTCTGTTGCCACGTCCGGAGCCGCCTGCGGCACACTCCCAGACGTACGCGTATGGTGCGTACCCGGCGTACTCAGCGTACTCGGCGTATGGCGCCGGGGTCCGTTCGTATGGAGCCCCTCCGGCGTACGGTCTTGACCGCAGCCTTGCGTCCCGACCGAGGCTTGGGTGCCCGCTCCGACGACCTCGTCGATGACTGTGACCGGCCCTTGCTTCGAGGAGCTGGGTCAAGGGGGTCTGCGAGTCAGCAACCCCCTGCGGGTCAAAGTACCGCTTAAGACGTCCGACATAGAACGTCGGGTGCGTCGTCATTGACTTTGGAAGGTCGATGGTATACGACGCACCATGTCTGGCCAGGACTGCAAAAGGTCCGATGAAGCGGTGCTTTAGCTTGTTGCTGCCGACAGAGCTGACAGTGTCAAGAGGTAGGTTCCTCGTGTCTAGCAACACTAAGTCCCCAACCTCAAATATACTTAAGTTTCCTCTTCCTTGTTTGTCTGAGTACTCCTTTTGTTTATCTTGGGCCGCTGTCATGGCATCGCGGACCCTGCTGACAATGTTCAGCTTGGTATCCATAAAGGATTCCACCTGTTTCCGCAGCGAAACTGGTCTCACATCCGAGACCTGGGAGGAAAGGGCTTTCCGAGCCTCTCCCCCACTTAGAATAGAGGAGTCAGTGTCTCCTCGAAGAGTGAGAGGCACTCTGGGGTGGCGGAAGCCGCTCAAGTAGAACGGCGTGAACCCCGTGGACGCGTGCACCGCGTTGTTGAGCGCAAACTCAACAACTGGAAGCTGCGTCAATTACGTACGTGGTGCTGCCGCGCACACACTGCGCAGAGTGTCCTCGAGCACTCGATTGACGCGCTCTGTTTGGCCGTCTGTCTGCGGATGGTCCGCAGTAGACATCTGCAGACGAGTTCCCAGTAAAGGGAACAGCGTTTTCCAAAACGCAGCAGTGAGCCGCGGGTCTCGGTCCGAGACAATCGTCTCCGGGAGACCGTGATAGCGGAACACGCCATCGACGAGCAACCTTGCGGTTTGTTCGCCCTTAACAGTGACGGGAGCTGGAACAAGATGTACCATCTTGCTCAGCCGACACACGAACACCAAAATTCCGGTGTTGCCGTGTCCTTCGGCAGGAAGCCCAAAGATGAAGTCAAGACTCATCGACCTTCAGCAGTCATCCGGTACAGGCAGGCTCTGTAGTGGAGCCGAAGAGTGCCCTGCGGGTTTGACCCGCTGACATGTTTCGCATGTCTTAACGTACCGTGCGACCCACTTGTACATGTGGGTCCACCAGAAGGACTGAGAGACCGACAGAAAGGTCTTCTCGCGGCCCAAGTGGCCGCTGGAGGGCGCGTCATGCGCCTCCGCGAGGATGTCGAACTTCAGATCCTCGTCGTTGGGTACGACCACCCGTGGAGGATCAGTGGGCTCCACCCGGTAATAGAGGAGGCCCTCCTTCAACTCATATCGGTGGAGCCGTGAGCGCTGTCGCAACGAGAGCCAGTTGGACTTCGTGCTCGTTCCGGCCATAAGGAACTTGACGATAGGCGCGACAGCCTCATCGTCCCGATACGCCATGCGTATCCGATCATATAGATCCGTTGTCACCCGCGTGATGTGGGCCAACTCATAGTCGGGACGCCGAGAGAGGGCGTCCGCAAGCACGTTGAGCTTGCCCGGCTTGTATTCGACGCGGAAGTTGTATTCCGCGAAGAAGGACAGCCACCTCGCCATCCTTTGGGAGAGGTGAGGCGAGTTAGTCGCCGTCCTCAAGGACGCGTGGTCTGTGTAGATCACAAAGGGCCTAGAGCCCAGAAGGTGAACACGGAACTTCACAAGGGCATATTTCATTGCCAGGAGCTCCTTGTCATGGACAGGGTAGTTCCGCAAGGCGGCTTTGAGCTGCCTGGACTGGAACGAGATGACTCGTTCCTGTCCAGCCGTGTCGGCCTGCAGCAATGCACATCCGATGGCGTAATCGGAGGCATCGCAGACGACGCCAAACGGCTTCGTCTCGTCCGGCAGGGCCAGGACAGGGGCCTCTTGTAGACTGGCCTTGATGCTGTAAAAAGCATCCTGGTGCTCTTGTTCCCAGCGCCAGTCGACGTCCTTCTGAAGGAGACTCGACAAGGGCTTAGCAAAGCCCGCGTACCCTGTGCTGTACTTGTGAAGGTAGTTGGCCAAGCCCAACCACTTTCGAAGATCCTTCTGGGATCGGGGCGTCGGCCATGCTGCTATGGCCGTGCCCTTGTCTGGGTCAGCTCGAACGCCCACGTTGCTTACGAAGCAACCGAGAACTCTAATCTCTGGTGACGCGAAAACGCACTTGTCGATGTTGGCGTAGCGCTCGACAAGTGCGTTTTCGCGTCACCAGAGATTAGAGCTTGTTCGCTCGCATTACGTCCAACACTCGACGTAGGTGTCCTAGATGCACCTCCATGGCCGTCTTGCCTCCCTCGGCACGGCTATGGACGAATATGTCGTCGAAGTACGTATGTACGAAGGTACGCAAAGGGCGGAACAATTGCGTCACCAGGCGATTGAACGTCGCCGGGGCG
>NW_003302978.1:2867-8808 GCF_000142945.1 Phytophthora infestans T30-4 | reverse complement strand
CAATTTGTCACCTGGATGGACAATAACGAGTGAATATGGGGTTACTAGCTAGGACTAAAAGAGGATCCACGTACTCGTGCGGCGAAGGTTGAATTCCAGCTCTGTTTGTGCACGCTTGGTAGCCGCCCACTCGGTAGCCGCCTTGTCCCGCTGGAGTTCGCTGTCCGCCAGTTTCGCTTGGATCTCGTCGCGTTATTGAGTTATACGCACGAACTCCTCGAGCGCGTACTCTCGTCCGGCAGACGCTTTCTCGAGCGACTCCTTGGTATCCTGAAACTCCTCAGCAAGCTGAGCCAGAGCTACATCCGGCGACGAGGGAGGTGGATTTGGCGCGGGAGATCCTCCACGCGCCGACCCTAAGGTGGATCCGCCATAGGTGGATCCCACATAGTCATTGGTCACCACCTCCTCTTGGGTCAGACGCAACTCGTCACGGAGCCGGTCCAAGCTCGCATCCGCAGCTGCCCCAGCAGTCTGGGAATCCTCCCGATCCCGCTCGAGATCGTGAATCCGGGATTGGAGCTGGTGGATCTCAGATCCAGCGAGCGCCATCTCCCTAAGGAGATGGTCGTTGTCATCCCGCATGACATCTCGCTGACGGGAGGCGCGATCCAGCCGTCCGGTCAGGTCGCGGATCTCGACCGCCTGATCAGCCAACAAGAGTCGCAGGTCCTGCGACCGAGAGGCCGCACGGTGCTCCCACCCCTGGATCTCCATAGCCTGGTCATGGACTTGGGCTCGCAAGGTCTGAAGTTGGGTAGTGTGCAGAGACGCAGCTTGGTCTTGGGCATCCTGAGCCGTCTGGAGCTCCGCCGTCAAGGTTTGCACCTGATCGGAAAGAGCCTGGGCTAGAACCCGCAGATCGGTGGGCGACATGGAAGACGGACTGACCGGAGGTGTGGTGGATGGGACCTTGCCCGACGATTTGCCGGTACGCTTGGCGGGGGACTTGTTGTCACGAAGGGGAGAAAGCGGTTGTGGATGCTGGTAATGCACGCCGTGAACGCTGTTGTGCAGCGCCGACAACGTACAGGAGGCGATTGTGGTGAAGTGCTTTCTCAGAAATAAGAGAATGGGCCTGACGCGGGGTCACTATCCCGAATCAGTGACAATTTCAAGTGATTAAAGAGGATTTGGGTTGGTGGCACGGATGCAAGTTGCCTGTGGTGGATTAGCCATGACGAGCAGCACCCCGTATGAAATGACGATGGATCTGGTTTGAGCGATGTACGAGAAGGCAAGATCCACCAAGACATATCTCGGATCCAACCTTACCTCGGTTCTCTTAGGTGGATATGGGATATACTATGTACCAGTGGATCGAGTGTGGATTCTATGAAGGAATGATGGTAGGTGCCATCTGAAGGTGGATCTAGTAACCACGGCTAACAAGAAGTCAAGATCCACCGCGAGGTGTCCCGGATCCCATACTTCCGAGTTCGGATCCAAGGAGGGAGGATCCCGCATAGGACGACCTGGATCCAGGATACAGGGATGATGGATGTAGTGGATCTCGAACTTTCGTGGGACCATGGAGATCACCGACGGTTGCGAGATGATGTTGGATGATTGGAGAGCTCAGATCCACGACGAGTGTACCATTACAGTGAGGTGGATCCAAGCGACCTGGATCCGGATGAGTGTACCCATAATAGGGTGACCATGATGATTACGTCATAGATCCGGTGGATCTGAAGATAACACAGCTGGGATGATGGGTCAAGGGAAGAAGGGACATGCAGCCGAGCCTGGTAAGGAATTTAGCAGATGAAAGACATAGAAGGTAGAAATCCAGGCAGGTATAGGCTTAACTATCAATACAGACCTCAATTTGCACAGTAACACGCAAGTGCCTTCCTGCCCTCAAGAACCGGAACTGCATTGGCCGTACGAGCTAGGAGAAGGTTGGGAATTGCGAATCTAGTGCTGGTAGTGATAACTGGATAATACATTGGCCAGATCCTACAACCTAGTGAGCTTTTCCTTTACTTGTGCCGATCCGACAGGTTAACCGAATTTACTACTTGGTCGGTTACACCCTAGAGGTTCTCAACTCTCAAGATCCCGTCACAGGAGGCGGCAAGTACGACGCAAAGGAACTACTAAGGCAAGGGAGCACACCCGCAAGGCAACCCTACGGCCAGATCCACGATCTAGGCCCCGGATCCATACGCTCAAATATTCGCTTAGGATACGGAACCATCCACGGACGCAGAGTGAAGATTTTCCACTGCTGCTCCACCCCCATCCCCACGTCTCGCCAAGACACTCAAGCTTCACCACTTGAACTCTTCGGAAGTTACCGAGAGAGCAAGATCCCGCCCTACCGACGGGTACACAAGGTGAGGAAAGTTCAGCAGAACACGGATCATCGGGGGACCCCCTCCGTTAGTCGGTGTCTGGGCGCAGTTGGTAAGTTGGATCTGGCAATCTCGCAGATTTTGCTGATCCCGCTACACCACACTCGCAGATGTCGCGAACGTGAACAGCTGGAGGTACGTCAGCTCATCCTTCTCTTGAATCATCGGCACCTTGTTCATCACCTCGCATTGCTCGACTTGTTTCTCAGGAGAGCAAGACCGAGGGTTCGAACGCCCCTCAGTCTGCTGCACTTCCCCCGACAGCAGCGTCATCAACCGTCCTTCCGGCGCTTGCTGCTCCTGACGCTTCACTCCCTGCGGTAGCTTTTGCAGCACTCCCCGTCGTCGCTGAATCCGCGGAGATGGCTCCTGCTCCTCCTCCTGCCCCAGCTGGTGGTACACCACCACTCACCGAAGATTCGCTGCGCGCCATGCTGGCTGAAAGTACGTAGGCATCGGTCGATCACATGATGTCCTCGATAATTTCGTACTTGACTGCAATGGCTCGTCACCAAGTGCAGCTCAGCGTCGCGCCTCCTCTCCACGGCGATATACACACTCAACGTCGCCTCGAGACTGCTGTTGGTTTCGATGATGTACTCGCTGCGGTACAACCTGTTCCTGACGCGTTGTCTGCATTACCAGATCGAGTTGCCGACTTGGAGCGTCAGTTGCGGTTTGCTCAGTCCGAGGCTGCTGCCGCCGTACGTTCGGTGGCACCCGCAATAATGGCTCGTGAGAACGCGGAGACGTTCCTCAAGGCTGCCAACGCTGAGATTGAAGCCCTTCACCACAACGTCAAGATTCTCCGCGAGTCGAACGCTAAGAACGACAATATGCTCGCCACTGTTCAAGCCACTATGGAGCGACACGCAGAGGACTTGAATCGTCTACACTGCGAGGTCCAAGCTCGGGACGTTTTCATCAGCACTTTGCAAAAGAAGCTGGCTCGCGAACGCGAGGTGTACAAGTCTTCTATTGGAGCGAATACCGAGCAGACCCGGAAGCTCCACCTCCTTCTGGTAAAGCTTGCCCAGGGTAAGTATGTTGATAACGACACGCTCAAGGTCCTCGAGAACCAGCAAGACCGTAACACTCGCATCCTCCAAGCGAATCGCACCCTCCGTGCACACGTGAGTCTGGCCGGGATGGATCCCGAGGTACTTCGTCTGGCTGTTGATGGTACGTTCCTAATGTCGCTCCTTCCACCGTGTGTTCAGCAACTAGCGTTCGTTCACAATCTTTCGTGATAGGTCTGACTGCGGGTGAGCTGGACCTGGACGCGCTGGACTTGGATCAGGAGACGTTAGTCGCTTTGCGGCGCATCCAGTCTGCCACCGCGTCTTCGGACGATCCTCAAGCCCTTCCTGCAGCTTTGGCCAAGGCCGCTCACCAAGTGGCCTATGGGAAGTCCCATAAGCGTCTTAGACCAGGTGGCGAGGATTCAGACGACGAGCCGGACGACTCTGACGAAGACAAGGCTCCAATCCCAACGGACAAGGCCAGTACATTGATGGCAGCTGCCGGTCTCGGTGATGCGCCACCTGCCGATACTTCAACTCCCAAGTCTGCTCGTAGAACGCTGTTCGGCCCGAAGGCCTGGAAGAAGGCGGTCCAGAAGAAGCGCAAGAAGTCTCGTCCTCATTCTCCTGCCAAGTCGCCCCGTCGTCATATGAAGACTCGGTCCAAGTCTGTACCGTCTTCTCCAAGTTCATGGTCGCCACCTCCTACACCAGCGTCTTCCTCAACTCCTGCCGTGGTCGACCTCAGCGGCGACCAGAGTGACGTGGACATGGGGAATGCCGATCCAAGCAGCGTCCCTTCGGCTCAGGAAACTGCCACAGAGCCTTCGGGTAAAGAGGTGGACCTTGGGGATCACAACGATGTTCCTGATTCTCCTGACGCGCCTTCGCCCCCGTCTCAGGGTCCACCCGACGTGGCCAAGCCACCAGCTTCAACGATCTCTCCTTCTCCAGCCGACATACGTGCCGCTGAAGAAGCTCTGCGTGAGGCCGAGGAAATGCGGCTCATGTTTGGCTCAAGTGACGTAGGTGAAGAGTCGGACCAAACTGTCCCACAAGGCAAGTCTGCTTCGGCGTCTGTTGCGACGTCCAAGATAGTTGAAGCCTCGGGAGTGGTTTCTACAGCAGGGTCTGCCCCTGTTGAAGCTGCTTCACTAGCCTCCGTGTCTTCAAAGCCGGCTCCGACTGTTCCGACGGCTGTTGTACCAAGCGTGTCTTCGCCCGACGTTTCGATGGAGATTGATGACGATGGACATGCTGATGACGATCGTGGAGATGACGTGGATGACAACGAACCTTCGGTGGATGACTCTCCTGATGCTCCCAGTGGTGGCGATGATGTTCCGCCACCTACCGATCATTCAAGCACACTCGATGACGAAGACATTGAAGATTTCGAGAGAAATTGGAGCAATCTTGGTCCAGCTCGTCCTCCGACTCCACCTCGGCCCAATCCTTCGCCGATGATGACTTCTCCAATCATAGTTGCCGGTCCGCCTCCTTCGCCACCGGCAAGTCACTCAACACCAGCATCTTCTCCTCTTGTTCCGGTGTCTCCTCGTCCGCCTATTTGGACTCTTGATGCTGGACCTGGGTGCATGATTACGGCCACCTACACCTCGGTGCCGCGTCGTGGTGGTGCACCGTCGGTTGAGCCGTTGCCTCACCGAGTGTTGTCTGGTGCTCGCCCTACGGTGCCGGCTTCGTCCACCTTGCCACCGTGGGTTCTTCCGTATGTGGACATGGAGTTTACCGATGCAGGTGTGGTAAAGTGCTTTCTCAGAAATAAGAGAATGGGCCTGACGCGGGGTCACTATCCCGAATCAATGACAATTTCAAGTGATTAGAGAGGATTTGGGTTGGCTGGCACGGATGCAAGTTGCCGGTGGTGGATTAGCTATGACGAGCAGCGCCCCGTATGAAATGACGATGGATCTGGTATGAGCGATGTACGAGAAGGCAAGATCCACCAAGACTTACCTCGGATCCACCCTTACTTGGATTCACCTAAATGGATATGGGATATACTATACAAGAGTGGATCGGGTGTGGATCCTATGAAGGAATGATGGTAGGTGCCATCTGAAGGTGGATCTAGTAACCACGGCTAACAAGAAGTCAAGATCCACCGCGAGGTGTCCCGGATCCCAAACTTCCGAGTTCGGATCCAAGGAGGGAGGATCCCGCCTTAAGGGACCTGGATCCAGGGTATAGGTATGATGGATGCAGTGGATCTAGAACTTTCGTGGGACAGTGGAGATCACAGACGGTTGCGAGATGATGTTGGATGAGTGGAGAGCTCAGATCCACGACGAGTGTACACTTTCAAGTGAAGTGGATCCAAGCGACCTGGATCCTGATGAGTGTACCCATAATAGGGTAACCATAATGATTACGCCATGGATCCGGTGGATCTGAAGATAACACAGCTGGGATGATGGGTCAAGGGAAGAAGGGACATGCAGCCGAGCCTGGTAAGGGATTTAGCAGATGAAAGACATAGAAGGTAGAAACCCAGGCAGGTATAGGCTTAAATATCAATACAGACTCCAATTGCAC
>NW_003302978.1:0-2636 GCF_000142945.1 Phytophthora infestans T30-4 | reverse complement strand
TCCAGGGCCACCTATCCTTTCGTGGTTGCGTCGTGATATGGTGACTCGTCGGGTTGGACCCGTTGCCTCCACGGAGTCATGGCTCGGTGTTCACCTACGGTGGCCAGCTTCGGTCCCACCTTACCCACTCGTGGATTCTTTCTCTAACGTGAACCATAGAGTTTACTGGACGCAAGGCGCCCAAGAAAGTGTTTCGAGCCGACTCTTAAGGCTTAAGCCTTCCCCGGACCCAGCTGATGAGGTGAACCGTGCGTACAACGTTGGAGGGTCTCCAAGCGTACTTTGATTACTCGCATCCTGATCACCCGTACCCAGCAACTTCGGCAGCTCTATCCTCTTCAAGCCTGTCTCTTCGACACTGTCGACTTCCATCCAAGCGTCCCCATCTCCAAGCGTGCTCCGATTGAGACCCGTCTCAAGATGGTCTGGGCGAACCTTCGGGGTGACGGTGGTAAGCAAGGTGATCTCGGGTTCGCGTTAGGGGAGCGTCTACACTGGCTTTTGTTGGCTGGTATTGAACGAGGTCTCGCTGAAGAAGCTAAAAAGGTTGGCCACGACAAGGAACGCTTGAAGGAACTGAGAGCTCTGTTGGAGAAGCTCTTCAGTGAGCGCGACCGTCGTGCCGATCGTCTTCGTAACAAGTACCGTGAGCAGTACCTGGCGTGGAGTCGTGACTCGGTTTCCTCTGGTGCTTCCGGCGCGCCGTTCATTCGTCTCGAATTGCTTTTGGAGCCGTCGAAGCCGTGGTACCCCATTGAAAACTTGTCGTTCGCACCTCGGACATCTGACTGGCTTTCCGAAGTTCCGGCTCTCGACGCTCGTCAGCCCTGGCGTACTGGATGGATGAATGCGCCGCATCAGCACCCGCACAACACCACGTACTTCCCGTGCCAGCGTAATCCGGAGCTCTTCAATCCTCGTGGTACGCGTTTCGTGGATGTGTACCGAAGCGTGATCGCTGACCCGTCTCTCGATTCAACTGAACTTATTCCGACCTGGCGTTCGTTGTTCGACTCGCCACCGGCTACTCCACGTCCCGCTCTGACTGCTGTTCCTGTTGAGGCTGGTACCGAGGATTCGCAGGGTTCGGCTGCAGCTCCAGCTGCCGAGGCTCAGGCTCCTGATGAAGAGGAGAAGGAGAGTGGTGACTCGACTTCGTTGGCCCTCTTGTCCACCGCGGCCAGGCAATTGGAATCGATTTGAATCCTCGCTGCACTCTCCACGACGTTCTCCAGCATATCAGCTAGCTGTTGAGGTGTCCCGCGTGACTTCGTTTTCAGTGGTCGCTCCCCGGTCGGCATTCATGTTTTCTTATTCTTTAAGCCACTTCCACAGCGTAATCATGTTCATGTTGTTCTTCAAATGCATATACAATTTGTTGTTGCAGTAACGTTTTTCATCTGTTACCACAGGCTGCATCGCCCTGTGGACAGTTCACACGTGATCCAGTCACGCTAGTCTTCGTCCGCCACTTGCGCCATCTGCAGTCGATTCTCGCTCTTCTTGGCTTGCAAATAGTCGTACAGCAGACCTCCACATGACAAGTTGGATGCTGGTTCCCAAGTTGGATCTTCATAACCCACCCACTTGACTTTGAACTCGCGTACAGCACGCTCCGTGCTCGTCGACAGTGGTGTTCTGTCGTTGAGGATGGCCTTGACTTCATATTCACCGGCAACTTGATCTGGTTCCCAGCTGTCCTCAGGCAATAGTTCCTCATCGAAATTGAGTCTTGCTTCATTAGGCGCGTCTAGTACCAACCGAGTGTTCGGTCGACTGTTGAATTCGTTGACAGCCTTGAGTCTCGACACATGCACTACTGGGTAGAAGCGATACCCACTTCGGTCAGGCAGTTCCAGCTCGTACGCAAACTCTTCCACCTTGCGCTTGATCCGAAAAGGTCCATGCCACCGGTGAGCTAATTTCTTCGTCAAGCCCGGTTTGACGCGTTCCATGTACAACCACGCCTGGCTCCCAATCTCAAAAAGAGATCTCGGTGGGGCTCTTGCAGGATCTTCCATCTCTTCCGAAGCTTCTGGAGGGTCCGCCGAGTGTTCGTTTCCACTTGGTTGAGGAACAGCGGCTTTTTGCAGTCAACTCAGAGCATCATTATGCTTTTTAGCTCTTCGCTCCTTTTATACAGCCTGATAATCTTTGGCTATAGTGAGGGCGACCTCATGTTGTCGATTGATCTCACGCCAGTGCGTCAGACTGCTTGCCGAGTCCTCGTTTGAGTGATGACGACATTGCCCGCAACGTCGACTGCGCATCCCAACCATGAACGAGGTAGAACCGTGTTTCCTTCCTTGTAGTGTCCTGAGCTTTGTGGTGAAGTGCTTTCTCAGAAATAAGAGAATGGACCTGACGTGGGGTCACTATCCCGAATCAGTGACAAATTCAAGTGATTAGAGAGGATTTGGGTTGTCTGGCACGGATGCAAGTTGCCTGTGGTGGATTAGCCATGACGAGCAGCACCCCGTATGGAATGACGATGGATCTGGTATGAGCGATGTACGAGAAGGCAAGATCCACCAAGACTTATCTTCGATCCACCCTTACCTGGATTCACTTAGGTGGATATGGGATATACTATGTACCAGTGGATCGAGTGTGGATCCTATGAACGAATGATGGTA
>NW_003302977.1:41018-43940 GCF_000142945.1 Phytophthora infestans T30-4 | reverse complement strand
TCCCCAACCTCAAATATACTTAAGTTTCCTCTTCCATGTTTGTCTGAGTACTCCTTTTGTTTATGTTGGGCCGCTGCCATGGCATCGCGGACCCTGCTGACAATGCTCAGCTTGGTATCCATAAAGGATTCCACCTGTTTCCGCAGCGAAACTGGTCTCACATCCGAGACCTGGGTGGAAAGGGCTTTCCGATCCTCTCCCCCACTTAGAATAGAGGAGTCAGTGTCTCCTCGAAGAGTGAGAGGCACTCTGGGGTGGCGGACGCCGTTCAAGTAGAACGGTGTGAACCCTGTGGACGCGTGCACCGCGTTGTTGAGCGCAAACTCAGCAACTGGAAGCTGCGTCGACCACGTACGTGGGGCTGCCGCGCACACACTGCGCAGAGTGTCCTCGAGCACTCGATTGACGCGCTCTGTTTGACCATCTGTCTGCGGATGGTCCGCAGTGGACATCTGCAGACGAGTTCCCAGTAAGGGAACAGCGTTTTTCAAAACGCGGCAGTGAACCGCGGGTCTCGGTCCGAGACAATCGTCTCCGGTAGACCGTGATAGCGGAACACGCCATCGACGAACAACCTTGCGGTTTGTTCGCCCGTTACAGTGACGGGAACTGGAGCAAGATGTACCATCTTGCTCAGCCGACACACGAACACCAAAATTCCGGTGTTGCCGTGTCCGTCGGCGGGAAGCCCAAAGATGAAGTCAAGGCTCATCGACTTCCAACAATCAGCCGGTACGGGCAGGCTCTGTAGTGGAGCCGACGAGTGCCCTGCGGGTTTGAGCCGCTGACATGTTTCACATGTCTTGACGTACCGGGCGACCCACTTGTACATGTGGGTCCACCAGAAGGACTGAGAGACCGACAGAAAGGTCTTCTCGCGGCCCAAGTGGCCGCTGGAGGGCGCGTCATGCGCCTCCGCGAGGATTTCGAACTCCAGATCCTCGTCGTTGGGTACGACCACCCGTGGAGGATCAGTGGGCTCCACCCGATAATAGAGGAGGCCCTCCTTCAACTCATATCGGTGGAGCCGTGAGCACTGTCGCGACGAGAGCCAGTCGGACTTCGCGCTCGTTCCGGCCTTAAGGAACTTGACGATAGGCGCGACAGCCTCATCGTCCCGATACGCCATGCGTATCCGATCATATAGATCCGTTGTCACCCGTGTGATGTGGGCCAACTCATAGTCGGGACGCCGAGAGAGGGCGTCCGCAAGCACGTTGAGCTTGCCCGGCTTGTACTCGACGCGGAAGTTATATTCCGCGAAGAAGGACAGCCACCTCGCTATCCGTTGGGAGAGGTGAGGCGAGTTAGTCGCCGTCCTCAAGGACGCGTGGTCTGTGTAGATCACAAAGGGCTTAGAGCCCAGAAGGTGAACACGGAACTTCACAAGGGCATATTTCATTGCCAGGAGCTCCTTGTCATGGACAGGGTAGTTCCGCTCGGCGGCTTTGAGCTGCCGGGACTGGAATGAGATGACTCGTTCCTGTCCAGCCGTGTCGTCCTGCAGCAATGCACACCCGATGGCGTAATCGGAGGCATCGCAGACGACGCTAAACGGCTTCGTCTCGTCCGGCAGAGCCAGGACAGGGGCCTCTTGGAGACTGGCCTTGATGCTGTCAAAAGCATCCTGGTGCTCTTGCTCCCAGCGCCAGTCGACGTCCTTCTGAAGGAGGCTCGACAAAGGCTTAGCGAAGCCCGCGTACCCAGCGCTGTACTTGTGAAGGTAGTTGGCCAAACCCAACCACTTTCGAAGATCCTTCTGGGATCGGGGCGTCGGCCATGCTGCTATGGCCTTGACCTTGTCTGGGTCAGCCCGAACGCCCACGTTGCTTACGAAGCAACCGAGAACTTTGATCTCTGGTGACGCGAAAACGCACTTGTCGATGTTGGCGTAGAGCTTGTTCGCTCGCATCACGTCCAACACTCGACGGAGGTGTCCTAGATGCACCTCCATGGCCGTCTTGCCTCCCTCGGCACGGCTATGGACGAAAATGTCGTCAAAGTACGTCTGTACGAAGGTACGCAAAGGGCGGAACAATTGCGTCACCAGGCGATTGAACGTCGCCGGGGCGTTAGACAAGCCCTGCGGCATGACGAGCCACTCCCAAAGCATGCCGCTTGGAGTGCTTACCGCGGTGAGCGGGATGTCACTCTCTCGCATCAGGATTTGGTAGTATCCGTCTACCAAATCCAGCGCACTGTACAGTACGCTCCCGGCCATGTTGTTCAACAACACATCCTTTCGTGGGATCGGTGTTTGGGCCGGCACCGTTGCGTTGTTCAGCTTGTTATAAGCGTGAACCAGACGCCACTTTCCGTTCGGCTTCCGAACGCAGAAAGTCGGCGTCGAGTGCGGGGATTTCGATTCCCGCACCATGCCTGCCTTCGCTTTCGCGGCGAAGAAGGCATCAATGACCTCGCACTGTTCGCGCGGGAGAGGCCATTGCCTCGTGACACAATACTTTGTGCCGGGCACGAGATCAATCTCGTGCCGTACGCCTCGATCCGGTGGGAGTTGGGTCGGTGGGTGTTTATTCACCACGTCCGCATACTCCGTCACCAAAGGATACACCGGATCCTTGGGGTTCTTGAGAATCTCAGAACCCAAGCGCGCCTGACGCTGCTTGTTCATGTCTTCCAGGACGTTCTCGTCCAAGACAGAGGAGGAGTTCAGCTCCTCCTGAGTGGTCTCAGGTCTCATGAGTACCATCTCAGCGATCTCTCCAGCCTTGAGGCTGACCAGGAAAGACTCAGCCGTCATTTCCTCGAGGTTCAGTATCTCTGCAACCTCTGGCAACGGTTCCAAGTGGACACCAGATGCCTTGACGGGTAAACCCGTCTCGCTATCGAAGATGTGATAACACTCTTCCACCGGCCTTGTCGGAGGAGCCCGGGCCCTGGACTCCGAGTCGCTGAAGCGAC
>NW_003302977.1:0-5627 GCF_000142945.1 Phytophthora infestans T30-4 | reverse complement strand
AGTGGATCTCGAACTTTCGTGGGACAATGGGAATCACAGACGGTTGCGAGATGATGTCGGATGATTGGAGAGCTCAGATCCACGACGAGGGTACACTCACAGTGAAGTGGATCCAAGCGACCTGGATACGCATGAGTGTACCCATAGTCGGATGACTATAATGATTACGCCATGGATCCGGTGGATCTGAAGATAATACAGCTGGGATGATGGGTCAAGGGAAGAAGGGACATGCAGCCGAGCCTGGTAAGGGATTTAACGAGTGAAAGACATAGAAGATAGAAATCCAGGCAGGTATAGGCTTAAGTATCAATACAGAACTCAATCTGCACAGTAACACGCAAGTGCCCTTCCTGCCCTCAAGAACCGGAACTACATTGGCCGTACGAGCTCGGAGAAGGTTGGGAATTGCGAATCTAGTGTTGGTAGCGATAACTGGATAATACATTGGCCAGATCCTACAACCTAGTGATCTTTTCCTTTACTTGTGCAGATCCGACAGGTTAAACGGATTTACTACTTGGTCGGTTACACCCTATGGGCTCTCAATTCTTAAGATCCCGTCACAGGAGGCGGCAAGTACGACGCAAAGGAAAACGCAAAGGCAAGGAAACACACCCGCAAGGCAACCCTACGGCCAGATCCACGATCTAGGCCCCGGATTCATAAGCTCGAATATTCGCTTAGGATTCGGAACTACCCACGAACGCAGAGTGAAGATTTTCCACTGCTGCTCCACCCCATCCCCACGTCTCGCCAAGACACTCAAGCTTCACCAACTTGAACTCTTCGGAAGTTACCGAGAGAGCAGATCCCGCCCTACCGACGGGTACACAAGGTGAGGAAAGTTCAGCAGAACACGGATCATCGGGGGACCCCCTCCGTTAGTCGGTGTCTGGGCGCAGTTGGTAAGTTGGATCTGGCAATCTCGCAGATTTTGCTGATCCCGCCACACCACAGAAGCTTGAGTGTCTTGGCGAGACGTGGGGATGGGGTGGAGCAGCAGTGGAAAAGCTTCACTCTGCGTCCGTGGGTGGTTCCGAATCCTAAGCGAGTATTCGAGCTTATGGATCCGGGGCCTAGATCGTGGATCTGGCCGTAGGGTTGCCTTGCGGGTGTGCTCCCTTGCCTTTGTACTTCCTTTGCGTCGTACTTGCCGCCTCCTGTGACGGGATCTTGAAAGTTGAGAGCCCCTAGGGTGTAACCGACCAAGTAGTAAATTCGGTTAACCTGTCGGATCTGCACGAGTAAAGGAAAAGCTCACTAGGTTGTAGGATCTGGCCAATGTATTGCCCAGTTATCACTACCAACACTAGATTCGCAATTCCCAACCTTCTCCGAGCTCGTACGGCCAATGTAGTTCCGGTTCTTGAGGGCAGGAAGGCACTTGCGTGAAACTGTGCAAATTGAGGTCTGTATTGATATTTAAGCCTATACTGCCTGGGTTTCTACCTTCTATGTCTTTCATCTGCTAAATCCCTTACCAGGCTCGGCTGCATGTCCCTTCTTCCCTTGACCCATCATCCCAGCTGTATTATCTTCAGATCCACCGGATCCATGACGTAATCATCATGGTCACCCTATTATGGGTACACTCATCCGGATCCAGGTCGCTTGGATCCACTTCACTGTAAGTTTGCACTCGTCGTCGATCTGAGCTCTCCCATCATCCAACATCATCTCGCAACCGTCTGTGATCTCCATTGTCCCACGAAAGTTCGAGATCCACTGTATCCATCATCCCTATACCCTGGATCCAGGTCCCTTAAGGCGGGATCCTCCCTCCTTGGATCCTAATTCGAAAGCATGGGATCCGGGGTACCTCGCGGTAGATCTTGACTCTTCATTAGCCGTGGCTACTAGATCCACCTTCAGAGGGCACCGACCATCCTTCCTTCATAGGATCCACACTCGATCCACTCTTGTACAGTATATCCCATATCCATCTTAGTGAATCCAGGTAAGGGTGGATCCGAGGTAAGTCTTTGTGGATCTTGCCTTCTCGTACTTCGTTCATATCAGATCCATCGTCATTCCATACGGGGTGCTGCTCGCCATGGCTAATCCACCACCGGCAACTTGCATCCGTGCCAGCCAACCCAAATCCTCTCTAATCACTTGAAATTGTCATTGATTCGGGATAGTGACCCCGCGTCAGGCCCATTCTCTTATTTCTGAGAAAGCACTTTACCACAACCGCCTCCTGTACGTTGTCGGCGCTGCACAACAGCGTTCACGGCGTGCATTTCCAGCATCCACAACCGCTTTCTCCCCTTCGCGACACATGTCTCCCGCCAAGCGTACCGGCAAATCGTCGGGCAAGGCCCCATCCACTACTTCTCCGGTCAGTCCGTCTTCTATGTCGCCCACCGATCTGCGGGTTCTAGCCCAGGCTCTTTCCGATCAGGTGCAAACCCTGACGGCGGAGCTCCAGACGGCTCAAGATGCCCAAGACCAAGCTGCGTCTCTACACACTACCCAACTTCAGACCTTGCGGGCCCAAGTCCATGACCAGGCTATGGAGATCCAGGGGTGGGAGCACCGTGCGGCCTCTCGGTCGCAGGACCTGCAACTCTTGTTGGCCGATCAGGCGGTCGAGATCCGCGACCTGACCGGACGGCTGGATCGCGCCTCCCGTCAGCGAGATGTCATGCGAGATGACAACGACCATCTCCTTAGGGAGATGGCGCTCGCCGGATCTGAGATCCACCAGCTCCAATCCCGGATCCACGACCTCGAGCGGGATCTGGAGGATTCCCAGACTGCTGGGGCAGCTGCGGATGCGAGCTTGGACCGGCTCCGTGACGAGTTGCGTCTGACCCAGGAGGAGGTGGTGACCAACGACTATGTGGGATCCACCCATGGCGGATCCGCCTTAGGGTCGGCGCGTGGAGGGCCCCTCGCGCCAAATCCACCTTCCTCATCGCCGGAAGGTAGCCCTGGGTTTCCCCGCTTCCCACTCTCTGAGAGTTGCCAGAAAACCCGGGAATCCCTCGCAAAAAAGGTTCGGTTGGGAACAAAATTAGCGCCTTTGAAAAAATTTGCGGCGTAAGAATTTCCATGGGGCGCAACCAATTCCAGTGAAATGGCGACGCGAATCCAGCGGGACAAGGCGGCTACCGAGTGGGCGGATGCCAAGCGTGCACAAACAGAGCTGTAATCCAAGCTTCGCCGCACGAGTACGTGGATCCTCTTTTAGTCCTCGCTAGTAGCCCCATATTCACTCGTTATTGTCAATCTAGGTGACAAATTGAAAGAAGCCGATGCGACCGCCGCGAAACGCCGGGATCAACTCGCTGCAGCCCAAACTCAGCAGCAACAGCTGGTCCTGGAGCGCGATCGTGGCTTATCGGAGCGGTATTTGGCTCGTCGACGACTGGCGCTGGTGACAGCTGCCGTGTCGGATCCCCTTCCTCCCTTGTCGGGACCTTCTCGTGTAGCCAGCGTCTCTGCTCCTCTCCCGTCTGTAAGTGGGGCAGATCCATCAGTTGCGAAACGTCCGCGTAGTGCGTCTCCCGCTCCTAGCATCGGATCCCCCGTCCCCATAAGCATGCTCGAGCTCCCCCGAAAGCCAAACCCAAAACGACTCCGGTCTCTAAAACGGCTTCGCAAGCGGGATCCACCTCTTCGTCCAAGGCGGGATCCACATCCGCGTCCAAGACTTCCGCTTCCCCCTCGAAGTCGGGTGCAGGATCCAAGTCTGGATCCGCCGCTAGATCCACATCTACCTCGGTGTCCAAGACTGGATCTGCCACTACGTCCAAGTCTGGATCTGGACCCCAGACTGGGTCTACGGCTTCCAAGACTGGATCCGTTGCTACGTCCAAAGCGGGAGTGGGATCCAAGGCTGGATCCACTGCCAAGGCGGGATCTACGGCCGTATCCAAACCGGGATCGGCGTCCAAGACGGGATCCACCGCTGGTCCTTCGGTGACAACGTCCGCCGTTCCCCAGCCCGCTTCCATCAGCCCTCCGCCGGCCCGTACTGGACCCGGGAAGGGGAAGGCCAAACGTGTCATTCCCCCTGGATGTGGACTTGGCAGCTCGGAGGACGACGAGGATGAGGAATCCGACTGGTCCGACGGCTCAGGACCTCCTATCCGGCCGTCGTCGAAGCGTACGTCGTCCTCCGGCCCGTATCCCTTCACTCTGGGCGATGAGGACGATGACGACGACGACGACGACGAAAGTCCGGGGGATTCGGAGGAGGCTCGAGCCGCTGAGGATGCCTTGGAGGAAGACACGCGACGGGCTCTATCCCAATCTCGATCCGAAGCCCGGCGGAGATCCCTCTCGACGCCGCCTCCACAAGTCGCTGGCACAGCCGGATCCGGAGGCGACACTGCGGGATCCGCGATCCAAGTCGACAGTGACGGCGGATCGGGTAGCGATGGTGGGTGGGGGTCGCCTCGTAGTGGCAGACTCCTTGGATCTGGCGGATGGGGGTCACCTGGTGGCGGATCCCCCGGATCCGGTGGAGGGGGGTCACCTCATGGTGGTGGATCTCCAGGATCGCCCCCATGGTGGCGGATTCCCGGGATCGTCTCACGGTGGCAGATCCCCTGGATCTGTCTTGATCCCCGCTCCCCCTAACTCATCACTGCCAGGGATGCTCCCCGTGGCTCCGTTCGGTCCGGATGCCGCCTTCATACCTGGTAGACGTGCTCCTGTGACCTTCGCTACCAGAGACATCGAGCCTTGGTCCGCCAAGAAGTTGAACCGGGTCGCGGTCATCTCAATGAAGATCACGGTCCTGTTCCCTGAGTTGCCTTTTCGAGCTGAATGGATATTCACTCGGACGGCGGACGCCATCCCGAGGGCCGGGTACCTGGATTCGCTCGTCACCAGACCCCTCGTGGAAGAACTGACAGGTGCTGCCCCGTGGGATACGCTGGTCACCACACCGGTGGATCCGGTTAGCTTCAGGGGTGATGTGCGTGGGCGACTCGGGGTATTCGCTCGTGCGTTCCGGGATTTCGTCTCCAAGCACCGGGTTGCTATATGGGAGGGCACTCACCGGTTCCCCATCTCTCGGAATCAACTGCAAAGTTCGACTTGGTTGTTTAACTTCAACAAGCAGCGTGGTAACCAGCGTAGCCATGCTGGCCGAGCTTGGAAGAGAGTCCTTGTGATCCTCGTGTTAGCAATCCAGGACGGTTGGTGTGACGTGGATATTTTGCTGGATCCATCCTTCTTGCAGCTTCTCCGACGCGGGGATAAGGTAACTTGGTTTCCGGGATCCGTATCCCGTCAAGCCAACTTGGAGGATCCCAACCTCCATCGCGCAGAACCCACGAGCCTATTGGAAGCCTTGCGAGAGATCGACGAAGCCGAGCCTTGGCGTATTTAGTTTCGCGGGGACTTGAGCCAACACCCAGGACGAAAGATCCAGCGTCTAGTGGGCAAGTTCTTCAATGTTCAGCCCAAGACTACCTGATCCTCATCACTCTTTGACGCCACGCCCCCAGTTTCAGTCTTCGTGGATTCATTTCGTAGCAGTAACTAGCGACTGAAAACTGGGTCGAGCTAGCCCTTTGCATAAGCTAATATAATCCACACTATCTTACTTGAATATGCTTATAACATTACCTTCGTCGGTTGAGAAATCTAGTCCACCCTTCAGGGTA
>NW_003302976.1:5878-8901 GCF_000142945.1 Phytophthora infestans T30-4 | reverse complement strand
GACTGTAACTCCTCAGATTACAGCAAAGATGAAGGCGAAATTAGAGTCAACCGATGCTCCGGTAGAGGTGGAAACCAGCTTCGTGTCGACTGACGGACTGCTGCAGGCGATGGTGAATCGCCATGTTGACGTGGTGCAGTGGGTTTGCGCTGTGGACATTGATCTCGTCAGCCGTCAAACGGCAACAAGGCGCGGAGGCTGTGCCAGCGACTTGTGGAGGCGGCGTCGAGAGGGATCTCCGCCGGGTTTCGGATCGGGATTGGGATAGAGCTCGCCGCGTGTCTTCCTCCAAGGCATCCTCAGCGGCTTGAGCCTCCTCTGAATCCTCTGGACTCTCGTCGTCATCGTCGTCGTCGTCATCGTCCTCATCGCTTAGAGTAAAGGGATACGGGCCGGCAGACGGCGTACGCTTTGACGACGATCGGTTAGGAGGCCCTGAGCCGTCGGACCAGTCAGAGTCCTCATCCTCATCGTCCTCCGAACTACCCAGTCCACACCCAGGGGGAATGACGCGTTTAGCTTTCCCCTTCCCGGGTCCAGTACGGGCCGGCGGAGGGTTGGTGGAAGCGGACTGAGGAACGATGGGCGTCGTTACCGAAGGACCAGCGGTGGATCCCGTCGTGGACGCCGATCCCGATTTTGATACTGCCGTAGATCCCGTTTTGGCCGTCGATCCGGACTTGGACACCGCTGATCCTGTTTTGGATGGGGCAACGGATCCAACCTTGGACGCCGTAGACCCAGTCTTGGGTCCGGATCCAGATTTTGACGCAGCAGCGGTGGATCCCGTCTTGGACGTCGATCCCGGTTTGGACACCGTCGATCCCGTTTTGGACGTAGCAACGGGTCCAGTCTTGGACGCCGAGGTAGACTTGGATCTAGCGGTGGATCCAGACTTGGATCCGGCACCTGACTTCGAGGTAGAAACGGAAGTCTTGGGCGCGGGTGTAGATCCTGCCTTGGACAAAGAAGTGGATCCCGCTTGCGGAGCAGATTTAGAAACCGGAGTCGTTTTGGGCTTGGCTTTCGGGGAAGCTCGGGCCTGCTTATGGGGACGGGAGGATCCGGTGCTAGGAGCGGGAGATGTACTACGCGGGCGTTTCGCAGTCGACGAATCCGCCCCACTTACCGTCGGAAGAGGAGCAGAAACGCTAGCAGCCTGAGAGGGCCCCGACAAGGGAGGAAGTGGATCCGAGACGGCAGCTGTCACCAGCGCCAGTCGTCGACGTGCCAAATCGCGCTCCGACAGGCCGCGATCGCGCTCCAGGATCAGCTGTTGCTGCTGAGTTTGGGCTGCGGAAAGTTGATCCTGGAGTTTCGCGGTGGTCGCATCTGCTTTCTTCAATTTGTCACCTAGATGGACAATAACAAGTGAATATGGAGTTACTAGCAAGGGCTAAAAGAGGATCCACGTACTCATGCGGCGAAGCTTGGATTCCAGCTCCGTTAGCGCACGCTCGGCATCCGCCCACTCGGTAGTCGCCTTGTCCCGCTGGAGCTCGCTGTCTGCCAGTTTCGTTTGGATCTCGTCCCGCAATCGAGTCATACGCACGAATTCTTCAAGCGCGTAATCTCGTCCGGCAGACGCCCTCTCGAGCGACTCCTTGGTGTCTTGCAACTCCTCAGAGAGTTGAGCTAGGGCTACATCCGGCGACGAGGGAGGTGGATTTGGCGCGGGGGACCCTCCACGCGCCGACCCTAAAGCGGATCCGTCATGGGCGGATCCCACATAGTCGTTGGTCACCACCTCCTCCTGGGTCAAACGCAACTCGTCACGGAGGCGGGTCCAAGCTCACATCCGCAGCTGCCCTAGCAGTCTGGAATCTTCCAGGTCTCGCTCGAGGTCGTGGATCCGGGATTGGAGTTGGTGGATCTCAGATCCGGCGAGTGCCATCTCCCTAAGGAGATGGTCGTTGTCATCTCGCATAACGTCTCGTTGACGGGAGGCGCGATCCAGCCGTCCGGTCAGGTCGCGGATCTCGACCGCCTGATCAGCCAACAGGAGTCGCAGGTCCTGCGACCGAGAGGCCGCACGGTGCTCCCACCCCTGGATCTCCATCGCTTGGTCATGGATTTGGGCCCGCAAGGTCTGAAGTTGGGTAGTGTGTAGAGACGCAGCTTGGTCTTGGGCATCTTGAGCCGTCTGGAGCTCCGCCGTCAGGGTTTGCACCTGATCGGAAAGAGCCTGGGCTAGAACCCGCAGATCGGTGGGCGACATGGAAGACGGACTGACCGGAGGTGTGGTGGATGGGGCCTTGCCCGACGATTTGCCGGTACGCTTGGCGGGAGACATGTGTCGCGAAGGGGAGAAAGCGGTTGTGGATGCTGGTGATGCACGTCGTGGACGCTGTTGTGCAGCGCCGACCACGTACAGGAGGCGATTGTGGTAAAGTGTTTTCTCAGAAATAAGAGAATGGTCCTGACGCGGGGTCACTATCCCGAATCAGTGACAATTTCAAGTGATTATAGAGGATTTGGGTTGTTTGGCACGGGTGCAAGTTGCCTGTGGTGGATTAGCCCATGGCGAGCAGCACCTCGTATGGAATGACGATGGATCTGATATGAGCGATGTACGAGAAGGCAAGATCCACCAAGACTTACCTCGGATCCACCCTTACCTGGATTCACTAAGATGGATATGGGATATACTATACAAGAGTGGATCGAGTGTGGATCCTATGAAGGAAGGATGGTCGGTGCCCTCTGACGGTGGATCTCGTACCCACGACTAATGAGGAGTTCAAGATTCCCCCGGCGAGCTCCCCCCGGATTCCAATTTTTTTGGGATTTGAGATTCAAGAGAGGAGGAGAATCCCCGCTTGGAGGGGACCTGATTCCAGGGTATAGGGATGAGGGATAACTCGCTCCTCGACTTTCCGTGGGACAACGGAGATCACAGATGGTTGCGAGATGATGTTGCATGATCGAAGAGCTGGGATCCACGGCGAGTGTACCATTACAGTGAGGTGGATCCAAGCGACCTGGATCCGGATGAGTGTACCCATAATAGGGTGACCATGATG
>NW_003302976.1:0-5525 GCF_000142945.1 Phytophthora infestans T30-4 | reverse complement strand
TCCTGCCCTCAAGAACCGGAACTACATTTGGCCGTACGAGCTCGGAGAAGGTTGGGAATTGCGAATCTAGTGTTGGTAGTGATAACTGGATAATACATTGGCCAGATCCTACAACCTAGTGAGCTTTTCCTTTACTCGTGCAGATCCGACAGGTTAACCGAATTTACTACTTGGTCGGTTACACCCTAGAGGCTCTCAACTTTCAAGATCCCGTCACAGGAGGCGGCAAGTACGACTTAAAGGACAACACAAAGGCAAGGGAACACACCCGCAAGGAACCCTACGGCCAGATCCACGATCTAGGCCCCGGATCCATAAGCTCGAATATTCGCTTAGGATACGGAACAATCCACGGACGCAGAGTGAAGATTTTCCACTGCTGCTCCACCCCATCCCCACGTCTCGCCAAGACACTCAAGCTTCACCACTTGAACTCTTCGGAAGTTACCGAGAGAGCAAGATCCCGCCCTACCGACGGGTACACAAGGTGAGGAAAGTTCAGCAGAACACGGATCATCGGGGGACCCCCTCCGTTAGTCGGTGTCTGGGCGCAGTTGGTAAGTTGGATCTGGCAATCTCGCAGATTTTGCTGATCCCGCTACACCACACCTGCGACTCTTGTTGGCTGATCAGGCGGTCGAGATCCGCGACCTGACCGGACGGCTGGATCGCGCCTCCCGTCAGCGAGATGTCATGCGAGATGACAACGACCATCTCCTTAGGGAGATGGCGCTCGCCGGATCTGAGATCCACCAACTCCAATCCCGGATCCACGACCTCGAGCGGGATCTGGAGGATTCCCAGACTGCTGGGGCAGCGGCGGATGCGAGCTTGGACCGGCTCCGTGACGAGTTGCGTCTGACCCAGGAGGAGGTTGTTACTGGTGATCCAATACGATTTCGCGATGATTACGGTAGGATGTTTACGCCACCGATGATTAGACGAGTAGGATGATTGGACGAGTACAGAGTGTTGGTGATTGGATGCACCACATGATTGGATGCAGACTAGGTAGAGAAGACAGTGTAAGTTCTTATCAATCAATCACTTCTGAATTTCCATTCTGCCCCTCAAGTGACTTCCCTCGCCTCGGCCTCCTCGCCCCAAGCTTCGGCAGTCCTCCCCTCGCAAGACACAAGATCCATCCATCACCTTCTTCAGGTTATGTGCCCAAGTACGATGTCTTCTATGCAAGATTCCAAGATCTCCATCGACAAGTTCAACGGCGAGAACTACGCCACGTGGAACCGTTACATGCGTGGCGTGTTCCTGACCAAGTCGGTGTGGAATGTGGTGAACCGCGAGACGACGCCCACGTTCACGGACGCCAGGGCCAAGGACGAATATGTCAAGTCTAGCAACGTCGCCTTCGGTCTCATGCTCCTCCACATGGACGCGGACTACCATCATGCTGTCGACGACTACGAGGAAGCCTGGGTCGCGTGGGCGCGCTTGCGTACCCTTTACGGTGGATCGCAGAAGGCTGGACGCATCTACCTCAAGCGCCAGCTCTTCAGCATGGAGATGGCAGAAGGCGGAAACATCATTCACCATTGCAACGAGGTCCTCAACATCAGCGCCAAGCTCAGCAGTATCGGCGCCAAGATGGAGGACGAGGATGTGGCGATCTGCTTGCTGCGCAGTCTGCCCAAGAGCTACGAGAACGTCATTCTGAACTTGGAGATGAGCAATGCAGAGCTGCGAACGCAAGATGTGGTGAAAGTGCTCACGAATGAGCATATCAAGCGACAAGGCGAGAAGACTGCGGCGGGGAAGATCGAGGAAGCAGCAAAGGCCTTCAACACCGAGCGTGAAACTCGCCGGTGTGATTACTGCGGAAAACTGGGGCACATTATTGACAAGTGCTGGACCAAGCAGAAGGATGAAAACCGAGGAAGTGCACGACGCGGTCGAGGTGGCCGCGGTGCCAACAATATCGACTGGCGTAACGACGACGACTACGACTACGTTGCGTTTGCGGTCTCCATGTCGACAGCGTGTGGAGTGTCGACGGGCAAGAAGTTCGACGGCACATGGGCGATCGACAGTGGTGCAACTCACCACATCTGCAACGACAAGTCCAAGTTTGTGGACATCAACTTGCGCGACGAAGGCGTACTCACGGTTGCCAATGGACAAACGGCCAAGATTTTGGGAGTCGGCACCGTTGTGCAACAAGTGGCTCTGCCTAATGGGAATGTGCGTAACGTCCGGATCGAAGATGCTCTCTACGTGCCGAGCATGAACAAGAACCTGCTGTCTGTGCCTCAGATCAACCAAGGCGGACACTTCAAGGTGGTGTTTGACGGCTCCGAGATGCACATTGCGCGCAAGTCGTCGAAGAAGATCGTTGCTTCAGCGGACCTGATCGACGGACTCTACTGGCTGAGAGTGCCCAAGGTATCTACCAATTCGACGTCCAAGGTCTCGATCAACGGTGTCGATCTTCATGCGCGGATGGGTCACGCTCCGAACGACGTATTGCGAAAAATGGTTTCGAGCGGCATGGTGACGGAGCGCGAAAATGCCGACTTCGTCGAAGAAACTCGAGCGGATGTCGCGAATGCCAGCAAAGGAAGATGGTCCAAAAAACAATTTCCAAGCAACCCGGACAAGCCCAATACAAGCCATTCGAGTTCCTGCACTTCGACCTTGGTGGCGCAATGGAGAAAGAGTCGCTTGGTGGCAGCAAGTATCTGCTGCTGATCACGGACGAAGCCAGCGGCTGTATGACGGGATTCTGTTTGCGCGCCAAGTCGGAGAGTGAAGGCTGTCTGCGCAAGTTCATCGCCAAGGTGGAGCGCCAGTTCGATGCCAGGGTCAAGTTCGTGCGTCATGACGGTGCCAAGGAGCTCGCGACCAACTCGCTCAAGGCCTTCTACGACGACCATGGCATCGAAGTCCAACCGACGGTTCGATATGCGCATCAGACCAATGCGACTGCGGAACGCGCCAACCGGACCATTGTGACTATCGGGCGCAGCATGCTTCACTTCGCACGTTTGGACAAGACGTTCTGGGCGGAAGCGGCGATGACGGCGATCTACATCAAGAACCGGTTGCCGTCACCCAAGATCCCAGGGAAGACACCTTTCGAGATTGTGTACAAGAGGAAGCCCAACGTGAAGCACATGCGCGTTTTCAGGTGCAAGGCCTACGTCCTGACGCCGAAGGAGAAGCGACTCAAGTGGGACCCCAAGGCCCGTGAAGGCATTTTCATGGGCTATGAAGAGCGTTCGAAGACGTATCGCGTTTATGACATCGAGGCGGGGCAGGTAGTGATTTCTCGCGATGTCACTTTCGACGAATCCACCTTTGACGACGTCAATATAAAAGATGACGATGAAGATGTCGATGATGCGGCGGATATCCTGGACGACCTCGAGATTTCGGACGACCATGGAACTCGTGAATTCGAGCAGGCGGGGAAACGCAAAGCTCGCTCCAACCCTGACGAACGGGAGCAAGTTCGTCGACCGCGTCGCAGTGCTGGATTGGAAGAAGCAAGTGCTCCGAGCCATGACTCCGACCATCAAGATTCCAAGAATGAAGACAATGATGATGATGACTCGACTCAGCCCATGTATTGGCATGCGAGTGCGAATGCAGTGAAAACGAGTGACAGCGCCGAGCCAAAGACGTTCCAAGAGGCTGTGAGCGGCGAAGACCAAGTCCACTGGCGCAAGGCGATCCGAGCAGAGCTCAAGTCGATGCGACTTCGTGGAGTGTTTCGTGGCGCCAAGTTACCGAACAACCAGCGTGCGGTCGGAACCAAGTGGGTGTTCAAGATCAAGCGTAAAGCCGACGGATCCATCGAGAAATACAAGGCTCGACTCGTCGCGAAAGGATTTGTGCAGAAGTACGGCATCCGCTACACCGAGACGTTTTCGCCGGTGGTCAAGTACGTTACGCTACGAATGATCATCGCTGTGGCCAAGTTCTTCAACTGGCCCCTCGACCAACTTGACGTCGTCACGGCGTTCCTGTACGGCTTGATGAAGGAGAAGGTGTTCTGTAGTGTTCCAGAAGGCGTGGAGCTTGATGACGGCTACGACTGCGTGGAACTGCTCAAGGCGATCTACGGTCTCAAGCAAGCTTCTCGAGTATGGAACGAGACCTTCGACGAGTATGTGCGCTCCATCGGATTTCGCGTTTCGAGCTACGATCCGTGCCTCTACATCAAGGTTGTCGACGGTGACTGCGTTCTGATGCTGGTGTACGTCGACGATGTATTGGTGACCGGAAGCTCTTCGATGATGATCTCCGAAGTGAAGAAGCAGCTCAAGGCACGATTCGAGATGACCGACAGCGGCAAGTGTTTCTTCATTCTGGGCATCGAAGTGGTCGACAACGCAGACGGCAGAGTCACGTTGTCCCAAGCTCGCTACATCAACGACATCCTGGAGCGCTTTGGCATGCAGAACTGCAAACCTGCTGCCAGTCCAGTCGACCTCAGCATGAAGCTCGTTGCCAGTGACGCCTCGACCAAGTTGGATGCGCCGTTCCGTGAAGCTGTGGGTGCTCTCATGCACTTGATGACGTCGACTCGCCCGGACATTGCTTTTGCTGTTGGATATTTTCACGATTCATGGAGAACCCTCAAGTCGAGCACTGGATCGCTGTCAAGAGGACCTTCCGTTACCTTCAAGGTACCAAGTCGCACGGACTCCATTTTTCACCAGGCAACGGAATCGACTTTCGTGGCTATTCGGATGCAGACTGGGCTGGTGACCACAGTGACCGCAAGTCGACTTCGGGCTACCTGTTTCAAGTTCTTGGTGGACCAGTATCGTGGGGATCCAAGAAGCAGTCAAGTGTCTCTCTCTCCACGAGTGAAGCCGAGTACATCGCACTGAGTCTGGCAATCCAAGAAGGCAAGTGGGTGCACAAGCTTCTGTGTGAGATCCTCGACGCTGCAGGCAAAGACACCCCGGATCTCAAGATTTTCGAAGATAACCAGTCGTGCATCAAGATGACGAAGAACCCCGTGAACCATGGCCGCGCCAAGCACATCGACATCAAGTACCACCACATCCCTGATGAAGTCAAGCGCGGTGAAGTGATCGTCGAGTACTGCGAGACTACGACCATGCTGGCTGACATCTTGACCAAGGGACTCGGCGGACCTCGTCACAAGGACTTAACGACGGCTCTTGGCGTTCAAGCGTGTTCGCAATGAGAGGGGCTGTTGCAGGTGATCCAATACGATCCCGCGATGATTACGGTAGGATGTTTACGCCACCGATGATTAGACGAGTAGGATGATTGGACGAGTACAGAGTGTTGGTAATAGATGCACCACATGATTGGATGCAGACTAGGTAGAGAAGACAGTGTAAGTTCTTATCAATCAATCACTTCTGAATTTCCATTCTGCCCCTCAAGTGACTTCCCTCGCCTCGGTCTCCTCGCCCCAAGCTTCGGCAGTCCTCCCCTCGCAAGACACAAGATCCAACCATCACCTTCTTCAGACGGTGAATGAGCCAACGACTATGTGGGATTCACCCATGGCGAATTGCCTTAGG
>NW_003302975.1:3592-9076 GCF_000142945.1 Phytophthora infestans T30-4 | reverse complement strand
GGCTGTGGGCAGCGAGCAAGCAAGCGCCGCAGTCCGTCGCCCTCGGCCTCAGACAATCGTAGGAACCCTCGGTTCGTGGAACGTGAGTTCAACTCTGGCAGTGAGGACGAAGCCGAGTCCGAGAGCACGCACGATGCTCCTGCGGGCTCTGTGGGAGGGCACAGCCAAGTGCCCAGTGAGCACAAGGATGACAGCGTGCAGTCGCTCGCTAGTGATCAAGGTGATCACAGCCCCAGGCCGTCTGTGCGCTCTGAGAGTCCGGCCGTCAAGGCTAAGGGCACTCCTAAAGCCGGTAGCGATGAGGAAGAGAATCTTTGCAAACGTCTCTCGCTTGCCGAGGGTCTTGCGCGTGCTAAGGCCTCTAAAGCCGAAGGCGCCAAGCCCTCTAAGAAGCGTATGGCTTCTAAGTCCCCACTCCGCGAGGAGAAGGAGACTCGACACTCTCATCGGGGCCTCTTCGACTCCTCGGATAAAGAGGAGGAGAAGGAGGAGGAAGAGGAGGAGGAGGGTGCTATCTCTGGTGTTGGAAATCCCACGTGAACTCTAGCTACAGATGTAGTTAGGATGTTCCCACAACAATACGTCTACTAGGATAGTAAACGATCGTTCGGGCGGACCTGAGGACCCCAGTTCTGCCCTTGCACCGGGACAAACTGGACCTTGTAAACTACTTATATAGGCCAACCAGTAAAATAAGAACACGCTACTAGCACGAGCAAAGCTAGCAGGTGTTTTGAATCCTCGTGGTCCCAACAGCGGAAGGGTACCAGGCACGGGTAAGCCTTTTACGAGATCACCGAGTGTTCAACACTCGGTTGGAAGAAATAAAAGGGAGGCAATTCAAGCACTCCCAGTCGTGCAAATAGGCAACAATAAGCCGTCACGTAAAACCTCCCGATAATAATCGGCCAATACACAAAGTCTCTTGGCCTTGCCGGATAAACCCTCGCTACAGAGCTTCGAGTTCACCGACAGGCATAACACACTCAAACAAGCTTGACCTGACGCTTACCTTGAAGCCGGACGTCGCTCTGTGTGCTTGAGTGGAAATTCTGTTCTGTATTTAAGCTTACCCTTTCGGGTCTATTCCTAATAAGAAGTCCTAATCAAGTATACAAATATCAAGTGAACAATGATCCGTAATGGATCTTCTTGCATACCAAGCGTCGTATGCACTGTCGCATGAGCATCTTTAACGGTCCGCGCCCTGTCCCAGACGGTGAACGTGTCTTCCAAAGGTCGCTGAGTATTCCGCGAACTCATCCCAACCGCCACTGAGGGTTCGTACCGTAGATGATCCGCTGAATGCGAATCCGGCCAGTCCATTATTAATAATAAGGACAGCCTGGATTCAGTGACATAGGGCCGTATCCGATACTTGTTGAAAACTCGGAGGTGACGCCGTCGAGTCCCTTGCACCTTGGCGTCTCCGTACATCACCCGACCGAGGGTTCGTCGCTTGAACAACTTGGGCGGTGTCACGTCTTTGTCGACGGGTGATAATCCGCAACCACGGAGAAATCACTACACCACAACTGCCCCTGTCGCAATGGAAGCCACGGTACTGGTGCCCGTTGTGACATTTCTTCATTCTTCAATTCACCATCTCGCCACCGTATGTCCAAGCGTCTGAATCGAGTCGTGTCCGACGCGTTTCAGCGTCTCAATCCTCGTAGACGTCGCGAGCGTGAGCAGCTGGAGGTACGTAAGCCCATCCTTCTCTTGAATCATCGGTACCTTGCTCATCACCTCGCATTACTCGACTTGTTTCTCAGGAGGGCAAGACCGAGGGTTCGAACGCCCCTCAGTCTGCTGCACTTCCTCCGACAGCAGCGTCATCAACCGATCCTCCGGCGCCCGCTGCCCCAGACTCTTCACTTCCTGCGGTAGCTCCTGCAGCACTCCCCGTCGTCGCTGAATCCGCGGAAATGGGTCCTCCTGCTGCCTCCTCCTGCCCCAGCTGGTGGGTCCCCCCACCCACTCACCAAAGGTTCGCTGTCGCGCCATGTCTGGCTGAAAGTACGGAGGCATCGGTCGATCACATGATGACCTCGATAATCCCGTACTTGACTGCAATGGCTCGTCACCAAGTGCAGATCAGCGTTGTGCCTCCTCTCCACGGCGATATACACACTCAGCGTCGTCTCGAGACAGCTATTGGTTTCGATGAGGTCCTCGCTGCGATACAACCTGTTCCTGACGCGCTGTCGGCATTACCCCAACGCGTTGCCGACTTAGAGCGTCGGTTGCGGTTTGCTCAGTCCGAGGCTGCTGCCGCCGTGCGTTCGGTGGCACCCCATATTATGGCTCGTGAGAACGCGGAGACGTTCTTCAAGGCTGCAAACGCTGAGATTGAAGCCTTACACCACCACGTCAAGATTCTCCGCGAGTCGAACGCCAAGAACGACGCCATGCTCGCCACTGTCCAAGCCACTATGGAACGACACACAGAAGACTTGAATCGTCTGCACTGCGAGGTCCAAGCTCGGGACGTTTTTATCAGCACGTTGCAGAAGAAGCTGGCTCGCGAACGCGAAGTGTACAAGTCTTCTATTGGCGCGAATACTGAGCAGACCCGGAAGCTCCACCTCCTTCTGGTAAAGCTTGCCCAGGGCAAGTATGTCGATAACGACACGCTCAAGGTCCTCGAGAACCAGCAAGACCGTAACACTCGCCTCCTCCAAGCGAATCGTACCCTCCGTGCACACGTGAGTCTGGCAGGGATGGATCCCGAGGTACTTCGTCTGGCTGTCGAAGGTACGCTCCTAATGTTGCTCCTTCCACCGTGTGTTCAGCAACTAACGTTCGTTCACAATCCTTCGTGATAGGTCTGACTGCGGGTGAACTGGACCTGGATGCGCTGGACTTGGATCAGGAGACGTTAGTCGCTCTGCGGCGTATTCAGTCTGCCACCGCTTCTTCGGACAATCCTCAAGCCTTTCCGGCAGCTTTGGCCAAAGCAGCTCACCAAGTGGCCCATGGGAAGTCCCATAAGCGTCTTAGACCAGATGGCGAGGATTCCGACGACGATCCGGACGACTCTGACGAAGACAAGGCTCCAATCCCATCGGACAAAGCCAGTGCTTCGATGGCAGCTGCCGATCTCGGTGATGTGCCACCTGCCGATACTTCAACTCCCAAGTCGGCTCGTAGATCGCTGTTCGGTCCGAAGGCGTGGAAGAAAGCGGCCAAGAAGAAGCGCAAAAAACCCCGTCCTCATTCTCCTGCTAAGTCGCCACGACGTCATATGAAGACTCGGTCCAAGTCTGTACCGTCTTCTCCAAGTTCATGGTCGCCACCTCCTACACCAGCGTCTTCCTCGACTCCCGCAGTGGTCGACCTCAGCGGCGACCAGAGTGACGTGGACATGGGGACTGCTGATCCAGGCAGCGTCCCTTCGGTTCAAGAAACTGCTACAGAGCCTTCGGGTAAGGAGGTGAACCCTGAGGAGCGCGACGATGTTCCTGTCTCTCCTGACGCGCCTTCGCCCCCGCCTCAGGGTCCACACGATGTGGCCAAGTCACCAGCTTCAACGATTTCACCTTCTCCAGCTGACATACGTGCTGCTGAAGAGGCTCTGCGCGAGGCCGAGGAAATGCGGCTCATGTTTGGGTCGAGTGACGAAGATGAAGAGTCAAACCAGACTGTCCCACAAGGCAAGTCTGCTTCGGCGTCTGCCGCGACATCCAAGGCAGTTGAAGTCTCGGGAGTGGTTTCTACAGCAGGGTCTGCCCCTGTTGAGGCTGCTCCACTAGCTTCCGCGTCTTCGAAGTCGGCTCCGACTGTTCCCACGACTGATGTACCAAGCGTGTCTTCGCCTGGCCTTTCGATGGAGATTGATGACGATGGGAATGCTGATGACGACTATGGAGATGACGTGGATGACAATGAATCTTCGGTGGATGACTCTCCTGATGCTCCCAGTGGTAGCGGTGATGTTCCGCCCCCCACCGATCATTCAAGCATACTCGATGACGAAGATGTTGAAGATTCAAACAGGAACTGGAGTAATCTTGGCCCAGCTCGTCCTCCGACTCCACCTCGGCCAAATCCTTCGCCGATGATGACTTCCCCAATCATCGTTGCCGGCCCGCCTCCTTCGCCACCAGCAAGTCCTCCGGCACCAGCATCTTCTCTTCCTGTTCCAGTGTCTCCTCGTCCGTCTATTTGGACTCTCGATGCTGGACCTGGACGCATGATTACGGCAACCTATACTTCGGTGCCGCGTCGTGGTGGTGCACCGTCGGTTGAGCCGTTGCCTCACCGAGTGTTATCTGGTACTCGCTCTTCGGTGCCGGCTTCGTCCACCCTGCCACCGTGGGTTCTTCCGTATGTGGACATGGAGTTTACCGATGCAGGCGCCAAGAAGTGTTTCGAGCGACTCCTGAGCTTAACGCTTCCTGAACCAGCTGGTGAGGTGACCGTGCGTACAACGTTGGAGGGTCTCCAAGCGTTCTTTGATTATTCGCATCCTGATCACCCGTACCAGCAACTTCGGCAGCTTTATCCTCTTCAAGCATGCCTCTTTGACACATGTCGACTTCAAACCAAGCGTCCCCATCTCCAAGCGTGCCCCGATTGAGACCCGTCTCAAAATGATCTGGGCGAACCTTCGGGGTGACGGCGGTAAGCAAGGTGACCTCGGGTTCGCGTTGTGGGAGCGTCTCCACTGGCTTCCGTTAGCTGGTATTGAACGAGGTCTCGCTGAAGAAGCTAAAAAGGTTGGCCACGACAAGGAACGCTTGAAGAAACTGAGAGCTATGTTAAAGAAGCTCTTCAGTGAGCGCGACCGTCGTGCCGATCGTCTTCGTAACAAGTACCGTGAGCAGTACATGGCGTGGAGTCGTGACTCGGTTTCATCTAGTGCTTCCGGAGTGTCATTCATTCGTCCCGAGTTGCTTTTGGAGCCGTCTAAGCCGTGGTACCCCATTGAAAACTTGCCATTCGCACCTCAGACATCTGACTGGCTTTCCGAAGTTCGGGCTCTCGACGCTCGTCAGCCATGGCGTACTGGATGGATGAATGCGCCGCATCAGCACCCGTACAACACCACGTACTTCCCGTGCCAGCGTAATCCGGAGTTCTTCAATCCTCGTGGTACGCGTTTCGTGGATGTGTACCGAAGCGTGATCGTTGACCCGTCTCTCGATTCAACCGAGCTTATTCCGACCTGGCGTTCGTTGTTTGACTCGCCACCGGGTACTCCACGTCCTGCTCTGGCTGCTGCTCCTGTTGAAGCTGGTACCGAGGATTCGCAGGGTCCGGCTTCAGCTCCAGCTGCCGAGGCTCAGGTTCTTGATGAAGAGGAGAAGGAGAGTGGTGACTCGGCTTCGTTGACACTCTTGGCCACCGCGGCCAGACACTTGGAATCGATTTGAATCCTCGCTGCACGTTCTACGACGTTCTCCAGCATCTCAGCTAACTGTTGAGGTGTCCCGCGTGACTTCGTTTTCAGTGATCGCTCCGCGGTCGGCATTCATGTTT
>NW_003302975.1:0-3063 GCF_000142945.1 Phytophthora infestans T30-4 | reverse complement strand
CTGGTGGACCCACATGTACAAGTGGGTCGCCCGATACGTCAAGACATGCGAAACATGTCAGCGGGTCAAACCCGCAGGGCACTCTTCGGCTCCACTACAGAGCCTGCCCGTACCGGCTGATTGTTGGAAGTCTCTCAAAAAGAGATCTCGGTGGGGCTCTTGCAGGATCTTCCATCTCTTCCGAAGCTTCTGGAGGGTCCGCCGAGTCTTCGTTTCCACTTGGTTGAGGTACAGCAGCTTTTTCCAGTCGACTCAGGGCATCATTATGCTTTTTAGCCCTTCGCTCCTTTTCTACAGCCTGATAATCTTTGGCCATAGTGAGGGCGACCTCATGTTGTCGATTGATCTCACGCCGCCACGCTAGTGCGTCAGACTGGTTGCCGAGCCCTTGTTTGAGTGATGACGACATTGCCCGCAGCGTCGACTGAGCATCCCAACCGTGAACGAGGTAGAACGGCGTCTCCTTCCTCGTAGTGTCTTGAGAAGTATTAATAGCAAATACCAGCTTCTCCGCGATTTCGTCCCAATCTTGCTGTAGAGGGTCTTCCGCGTACACCCGTACGGAACCCATCACCGATTTCACCGAGCGTTCCTGCTGTTCATTAGCCTGTGACCGGTAGCTCAACGTTGTTCGTGACCGTGACTGCATCATCTCCGCGAGCGCTTGGAAAACCTCGCTCATGAAGCGTGGGTCGCGGTCGTGCCTGATCAATGATGGGGCTTCGAACCGTCGGTACACACATTCTTCGAGCACTTGGGCAACACTCAGTGCAGTCGTATCTGACATAGCCTTGGCAATAACGAATCCCGTGAACGAGCACTGAAATAGGAGCAACGCCGTGTTGCCCCTGCGAGATTTCGGTAGGGGGAGGGAATCAACACAATCAATCAGACGATCTGGGAAAAGTTCGTTTCGGCCTATAAGTTTGCCCCGGTGGAGTAATCCCGCAAAATGTGGGAAGCGTTTTTAAATCAGCTGCAATCTGGACGGACTCACGTGCTTCTTCACGTCTGCGTACAAGCCGATCCAAAAATAATCGGACTTAACGCGGTGGAACGTTCTCACCACACCTTGATGTCCTCCTTCCAGCAAGTCGTGACAGTTTTGCAGGACCTCTTGAATCATCGTTGCTGGTACCACAAGCCGCAGCTTGGTCTCCTCTTGCCAACCGTGGTCGTACCGACGATTCAATCCAAGATAGTGAAGCAAGCCGTCTTCTGATAACACGAACCGGTCAGCATACTTCCAGGCATCTCGAGCTTCTTTGTAACTCAGCTCTTGTGCTTGGCCCTGAAGCACCTTCTTGATGTTAAACCACTTCTGTTCCTCGTCTTGTGCCACTAGTATCCGTCTGCGTCGCTCCCGCTGTATCGCTACCGGGTCAACATCTTCCGCATCGGGAAATGCCGCTGGTACAGTCTTGTGAAGATGGTCTGGCAAATCCTGGCCGATTGAATCTTCGGTGGACGTCTCTCGTCGTTCTTCATGCTCTTCTTGAGCTTTTGAGACATCCTCCGAGTGTTCATCTGCAAACCTGACGCGTTTCTTGGCTTTCGTCTGTCGCCGAGTCATCACTGCTATATTACCATAATCGCACTTTGGTGAGCTGTAATCAACCACGAAATTTTCGAAAGTTTTCCACTTTGAAGACTCGCTGCCTGACAGTACATGTACTTGACGCTCTGCTCCTTGTGACGAAACATCTACCGAGTCTTCATCCGGCTCGTAGATCATTTCCTGGATGCGGTTCAGCGATGCCAATTCCGACTTGCGAGTTTCAGCCAAGATTACCCGACTGACCTTTGATTCCAGCGCTTCAGTGGCTAACGAATCCGCGGCCGCGTTGTATTCTCGTACAACGTGAAGATATTTAACTGATCGAAGCTTGGCCGTGAGTTCCTTGTGAGTATTCAGCAGCGCTAGCAAAGTTTCCTTCCTGCATGCGATCACCCCTAGTGATTGTTGAATCGCGAGCCTTGAGTCCCCAACGATGACTAAATCCTCGGCACCGTGCGCAATAGCAGCCTTGACACCGTTTATCATACCTGTGTACTCTGCCTCATTCACCGTGGTGGCCGAGAGGTAAGCGTTTGCAGCAATCACTACCTTCCACTCAGGAAGGCTCCACAGCACCCATGAACAGCTCCCGTAGCCACCGTACTTCTCTGTCTTCGCTGATCCGTCAAAAGACATGACGAATCCGCTGTAATTACGGGAAGCCTGGCGTACAGCAACGCGGGGTCCATTCGAGCAGTCGGGGAACCCTTGTTTGGAGGTGCCACCGGCGCGAGCGAGTCCTCCAGGTCAACGAAGCTCGTGATGCTTGACTGCAGTAGCTGCGCAAAGGCGACATCCTTCTCCTTCACGCGCTGCACCTTAAGGTGCCACTGCGATAGCAGCACTGCGAACTGGACCGCGCGTCCGAAGAGAGACTTCGACTTATGCACCCACTCTAACGTCGAGAATCGTGTATAGACATGTAGCGTCTTTCCTGCCAGCTGGACGTAACAGATCTTCAACAGCAGAAGTAACGCCAAAACTTCCTTCTCAGCTGGATGGTAGTTCATCTCGGCTTCCTTAAGCACCCGACCGAGGAACCGTACGGGGTGTAACTTGCCTTCATGATCTTGCATTAGCGTAGTGCTCAACGTCCATTCATTCGCAAAGAGCATGACGTGAACTTCTTTCGACCGATCGAAGTGCCTGAGGATGGGTGAATGTGAAACACTCGTCTTCAATTTTTTGAAGGAACGACGTGCCACAGAAAGGCCACCTTCAACGACAAAGTCTTCATCCTTGAGCTGGTACAGCGCCGCACCGTAGACCGCGAAGTCTTGAATGAAGCGGCTGTAGTAATTAACCGCTCCAAGAAACGACTGCATGCCCTTCTTGCTCGTTGGAAACGAAAGCTCGGTGATGGCCGCAAGCTTGTTGGGGTTAGCTCTGATACCTTCTGGCGAAATTTTATGCGACAGAAAGTCCACCTTGGGTTGGCAAAAGATGCTCTTGGTGAAGCTAATGCTGATCCGACACTGTGCAAATCTTGCTCGCAATCGGTCGAA
>NW_003302974.1:4668-9384 GCF_000142945.1 Phytophthora infestans T30-4 | reverse complement strand
GAATCCCGCAAAGTTATAAGCTACCCTTAAGCAGCCCCCAGGAACCTCGGACTATCTGTGTATGTGTGTCTGCTAGCTACTAATGTAAACTAACATGCATACACGCAGCGTACCTTGAGTAACGTGGCGTCCACGGCTTCCGTTTTGAAAATGGGGGCAAAACGAAATTTGAGCGGTGCATTTAAGTACGATGTGTTGACCCACATACAGTGTGTACACCACATATTGCAATTTTAGCGAATCGATGCCGCCTTCGCTGCGCTCGGCAGCCAGTAGAGCGCGCGTATTAGCGTGAGTTTTATTAACCCTAGCCGCGGACGGACGTACGGACGGACGCAGACCACACTCCACTAGGGGGGTAAGATAATGGAATGGCCGGATTCGCATTCAGCGGCCAAGAACTGACCATCTACGGTACGAACCCTCGGTGGCGGTCGGGATGAGTTCGCGGAAGGCTCCGCGACCCTTTGAAGGCGCGGTCACCGTCTGGGAAAAGGTGCGAGCTGTTAAAGATACTCATGCGACGGTGCAGACGACGCTTGGCGTGCAAGAAGATCCATAACGGATCATTGTTCACTTGATATTTGCAAACTGGATTAGGACTTCCTTTTAGGAATAGACCCGAAAGGGTAAACATAATACAGAACAGAATTTCCACTCAAGCACACAGTGCGACGTCCGGCTTCAAGGTAAGCGTCTGGTCAAGCTTGTTTGAGTGTGTTATGCCTGTCGGTGAACTCGAAGCTCTGTAGCGAGGGTTCATCCGGCAAGGCCAAGAGACTGTGTATTTTGGCCGATTACTATCGGGAGGTTTTACGTGACGGCTTATTGTTGCCTATTTGCACGACTGGGATTGCTTTAATTGCCTCCCTTTTATTTCTTCCAGTCGAGTGTTGAACACTCGGTGATCTCGTAAAAGGCTTACCCGTGCCTGGTACCCTTCCGCTGTTGGGACCACGAGGATTTATAACACCTGCTAGCTTTGATCGTGCTAGTAGCGTGTTCTTTATTTTACTGGTTGGTCTATATAAGCAGTTTACAAGGTCCAGTTTGTTCCGGTGCAAGAGCAGAACTGGGGTCTTCAGGTCCGCCCGAACGATCGTTTACTATCCTAGTAGACATATTGTTGTAGGAACGTCCTAACTCCATTTGTAGCTATGGTTCACGTGGGAATTCCAACACCACAACTGGTGCCGCGACCCGGGAACAGATTGTGACCATTGTGAGCTGTTTGTATGGCCTTCCAGTTTACGAGCTACCAAGAGAAGAAGAACAAGAAGAAAAAGAAAACAAGAAACACGGCGAAAGGACAACCGACGGTAGCAGCAACGCCTGCCAAGTCTGGCGGAGCGCGCAACGAGAGTTTAAGTGCAGACGTTACGGCTGCACGCTTTGCAGCTATGCACGCTATCATCGGGGCTGAGAGGGGCGACCAGGTTCTTTTCGAGGAACCTCGCCGACGAGCTAGATGACGTTGCGGGACCAGAGCCGGTCTATGAAGAATATGACGATGGGACCGAGTGTTCTAGACCTTCGGTGGCGAGTGCGAAGCATTCAGCATTGCTGAAAGCACCTCGTCCACCTATCAACGGTGATACGCCAGCCGCCAAGCGCGTTTTCGACCGCGTACAAGCGCTGATGCAGAATGATGAGTGGATGCAGCTGCTCAAGCCCATCCCCAAGAAAAAAGCCGACTGGTCTGCGCTTGCGCAGGAACTTCAATACCCAGTCAACTCGGTTTCGACTAGCCAAGTTGCCGAGGATTCAGTTTCGCTACTGTTGTCGCTGGGCTTCGAGAACGAGACCTACCTATCGACGATGTCGCTGCAAGATTGGAGTCCACATGAAGCCGGAGCTGCTCTCCAGAAATGGAAGAAGAAGCTTCGGAAGGCGTTTGGCGCTGTTGGTATCAACGCCGGAAAGCGGCCTGTAAGTCGACCGATCGTTCAAGATGAAAATCCGTCCACGATTCCGCTCCCGCAGACACCCCAACGACTCGACCGTACTCCTCCGACCAAGCGTGGAGCTGAGCGTGGTGCCTTTGGCACTACCGAAGCTTCACCGTACTTTCAAGACTCGCACGAGAGCCGTATGCAACGTGTATACGCTGGTAACGAGGGTTCGTTCGGCCGCCGGGGCGGTGCCGGACGTCGTCAAGTCGTCAGCGACGGTTCATCAAGTGACGATGACATTTTGGTGCGTACACTCGACGAGGAAGATCCTCAAGTCGAGTTGATGCGTCAGATGAATGAGCTGGCGACGCTGAACGACGTGGACCCGACACCGAGGATTGAAATGGCATCGCACCGACCATTGGATCGCATCAAGCCGTTCTCAGACTCTCGCAACAAGAGCGAGAACTGTAGGCAGTGGCTCCGTGGGTTCGTCTACGAAATGACTGGAACTCACACAGATGCCGACAAATGGTGCATTCCGTTTGGGCTAAGTCTCCGGGACGGATCCATTCATTGGTTGTGTCAACTTCCGAAGAAGACAAAACGCAAGTGGAAGCTGTTGAGCGATGCGTTCATCCGCTATTACTGCTCGCAGCTCACGCAGACGGCACTGTCCCGTTACTACTCTGCAAAGCGGGAACGTAACGAACATCTTTGCCACTACATAAACAGGCTGAATGGCTACGCTCGGACCGCCCGTCTACACGTCGAGAAGAGTTGGCGCCTCGCGAAAGAACACGTACAGCAGTTCCTTGCAACATGCGATGATGACAAGTTGGCGGAGAGTCTTTACCACGCTCGAGTCACCGACATTCACGAGCTCGAAGAGATCATCGAAGATGTTCTCAAGGGCAAGGAGAGAATGGCCAAGCGTGACAGTGAGTATCGATACTTCAGGAGTCGTGATGTACGACGCAACGATGCGTACGCCCGCAACAATCGGCGTGATGACGGTCGCCGCGATGATAGCCGCAATAAACCAAGAGTGACGCTCATTGAAGCCACGATGGATGACCTACTAGCTGAATTAGAGGGTCGTGAAGCTGCTCAGGGAGGCACCGAGTATTCAAACGAAGCTCCGATCGCTTACAACGATGTCCAAGACGAGTACAACGACTTTCAGCCCGATAATACGGACGGTGATTTCTCATTGGATGAAAATGACCGATACCTCGCCGCTGCTAACGAAAATGAGCGCCGTGCAGCTGCTGAAGGCACCTACGCACGTTCAGACAACCGTCAACCGCGTGGAAACACGCCTGATCGCGAGAATGGCTTCAATCAAGATCGCCGAGGTGGTGACCGTGGGTTCAATCAGGACCAACGCGGTCGACGTGACTTCAACCGCGACAACCGACGCCCACAGTACGGGCCATGCGCTGTGTGCGGTGGCATGAGTCACTCCGCCCACTACTGTAACAAGCGATGCAAGTTCTGCAAACAACTCCACGATGCAGGACAATGTGAACTTTTCCGCAACTTCCAAGACCTTGCCAAATTCGTGCGCACTAAAGGCACGAAGGAGGAACTCCCGCCAGAGCTCAAGGCCGTCGTTCAAGAACGTCATTTAAACTAGGCAGCCCGCCAACTACAACTGGGTTGGTCCCTATCGGGCTGCCACAGTTAACCGAGCCTTCAATGGAAACAGAGTGTATCTCTGCTTTCATGGGGCAGAGTGAATGGCCTGATAAATACGTAACAAGTGTGAACGCGACGGAAAATGAAAAGGAGAGGAGTAGAATCCTCGGTGGAGGTGTTGTAGAAATAGTGGAGTGTGCTGATGCTGATGAGGGCACCAGCGAGGATTCGCTCGGCTTGGTTTCGAGTGCAGCGCGAGACGAGCCCAAGGGTCACTCCAAGATGATGAAGTTGAACCCTGGCGAGAGACAGGGGTGGTGGTCGGCCAAGAAATTCGACCGACGGATCAGAATGAGAGCTCTGGTGCAAGGCGCTGTGAACGACCAGCGAACGAGGATTCTCCTCGACACAGGAGCGAACGTTAGTGTGATCACTGACGCCTTTGCTAAGAAGTTGCGACTCCGAGATGTACCCGATCACGGACGCCGCATTGACATTCAAGGAATCAACGAAGGCAAGGTGTCTACGACGCGACGAGCGTGCGTCAAGATTACGCTCGGATGGGAGATGGTGTACGAGTTTGAGATGTGGGTAATGGCGCATAATGCAGGCGTCGACGTGGTACTCGGGACCGACTTTATGATCCCAGCTGGGATCCGGTTGGACCTGTTCCACGGCGCGGTGCAATTACCGCACGAAGTCCAAATCCCGCTGATAAAGACCAAGAACATGATCGACAGCGAAGAATACGGCTCCCATATTAACGCCGGGCCACCCGAGCGGTTGGACATTCAAGCGCACGAGTGGCGAGAATATCGACTAGCGAAGCGTCAAGTCGGGCTGGAAGAACACGTACTGTGGGTTCGTCGAACGAACAAGCTAATCCCGTCAGTGACGAGGTTTCGACGTGGACGGCCTCAGAGCATTCGATTGACCAACGTGTCTGATCGAGCTGTGTACCTACCAGCACACGACTCGATCGCGATGTGGATTCCAGATGGGGATTTGCCACGAGGTGACGGCTATGTGCGTCTGGAGTCCAAGAAGTACCAAGACTGGCAAGTGTTGGCCTACGAAGGTTGTAGAGACCGCGAGCTCTTTCAGCGTGAATGCGAAATCTACGAATGTGGTGAAGTGCTTTCTCAGAAATAAGAGAATGGTCCTGACGCGGGGTCACTATCCC
>NW_003302974.1:0-3823 GCF_000142945.1 Phytophthora infestans T30-4 | reverse complement strand
GAACGTACATCTCGATGCTCGAGTATACGACCGAAGAAAGGAGGAAACGAGAAATGACTCTACGAACACCCGGTTAACAACATTGGCTTGGAAGACTACGCGAAGGAGCTGGCATTCCTGCCGGACCTGACCGAAGAGATCAACACGACAATAGACTACACTGCGTCTAACGTTGCTGATCCTCAGTAGTCGACTGATCGCCGAGAATGTCTGGTCGCGACGCTGAAGAACCACGAGCACATCCTGATTGCTAGTGGTAACGCACTGCCGCCGCCAGCCTACGGCGCGGTATGCGATATCGACACACAGGGGCACGCCCCAATTAAACAGCGTGCCCGGCGCGTGCCGCTACGATTTCTCGGCAAGCTGTACGAGCTGCTGCGCGCTTTGTTGCGAGCAGGACTGATCGTCTTTTCAGATAGTCCATGGGCATCGCCGATCGTGATTGTGATGAAAAAAAAAAATGGGCTGGATATCCGGCTCTGCATTGATTACAAGATGGTGAATGCTATCACCGCGATCATGGAGTATGCAATGCCGCTAGTCGACGACCTGTTAACAGATCTCGAGCGCTACCTATGGCTCTGCTCACTGGATGCAGCAAGCGGCTTCTGGGCGGTCATGATGACCTTGCGAGCACGTAAAGTATCGGCGTTTTTCTGCGCACTTGGACACTTCGAGTGGTTGCGCTTGCCCTTTGGATTAAAGAACGCGCCGATGCTCTACCAGCGTATGATTGACAACGCACTCTGGGGGTTCGTTCAACCTAAAGGAGGTTAGTTTGAATACTCGAAGAGGATGCGTTTAGCTGAACAACAGGCCAAGGATTGTCGTGGACCAAGCGCCGAGGGTTCGTTTCAAACGAAGTTCGCGGCAAACCGCAAAGCACCGGTAGAGACCGACCCTGTACTACAACTCGTCAACAGCCCCGTCGCTGACATGTTTACGAGCGGGGAACCGGACGAATCATCGCTGGTACCTGTGGTCAGCTGGCAGGAAAGACGCGACATGTCTATACACGATTCTCGACGCTAGAGTGGGTACATAAGTCGAAGTCTCTTTTCGGACGTGAAGTCCAGTTCGCAGTGCTGCTATCGCAGTGGCACCTGAAGGTGCAGCGCGTGAAGGAGAAAGATGTCGCCTTCGCACAGCTCCTGCAGTCAAGCATCACGAGCTTCGTCGACCTGGAAGACTCACTCGCGCCGGTGGCACCTCCAAACAAGGGCTCTCCGACTGTTCGAATGGACCCCCGCGTTGCTGTACGCCAGGCTTTCCCGTAATTACAGCGGATTCGTCATGTCTTTTGACGGATCAGCGAAGACAGAGAAGTACGGTGGATACGGGAGTTGCATATGGGTGCTGTGGAGCCTTCCTGAGTGGAAGGTAGTGACTGCTGCAAACGCTTACCTCTCGGCCACCATGGTGAATGAGGCAGAGTACACAGGAATGATAAACGGTGTCAAAGCTGCTATTGCACACGGTGCCGAGAATTTAGTCATCGTCGGTGACTCAAGGCTCGCGATTCAACAATCACTAGGGGTGATCGCATGCAGGAAGGAAACTTTGCTAGCACTGCTGAATACTCACAAGGAACTCGCGGCCAAGCTTCGATCAGCTAAATATCTTCACGTTGTACGAGAATACAGTGCTGTCGCGGATTCGTTAGCCACTGAAGCGCTGGAATCGAAGGTCAGTCGGGTCATCTTGGCTGAAACTCGCAGGTCGGAATTGGCATCGCTGAATCGCATCTAGGAAATGATCTACGAACCGGATGAAGACTCGGTAGATGTTTCGTCACGTGGAGCAGAGCGTCAAGTACATGTACCGTCAGGCAGCGAGTCTTCAAAGTGGAAAAGTTTCGAAAATTTCGTGGTTGATCACAGCTCACCAAAGTGCGATTATGGTAATATAGCAGTGATGACTCGGCGACAGACGAAAGCCAAGAAACGCGTCAGGTTTGCAGATGAACACTCGGAGGATGTCTCAAAAGCTCAAGAACAGAATGAAGAACGACGAGAGACGTCCACCGAAGATTCATTCGGCGAAGATTTGCCAGACCATCCTCACAAGACTGTACCAACGGCATTTCCCGATGCGGAAGATGTTGACCCGGTAGCGATACAGCGGGAACGACGCAGACGGATACTGGTGGCACAAGACGAGGAGCAGAAGTGGTTTAACATCAAGAAGGTGCTTCAGGGCCAAGCACAAGAGCAGAGTTACAAAGAAGCTCGAGATGCCTGGAAATACGCTGACCGGTTCGTGTTATCAGAAGACGGCGTGCTTCACTATCTTGGACCGAATCGTCGGTACGACCACGGTTGGCAAGAGGAAACGAAGCTGCGGCTGGTAGTACCGACAACGATGATTCAAGAGGTCCTACAGAGCTGTCACGACTCGCGGGAAGGTGGACATCAAGGTGTGGTGAGAGCATTCCATCGCGTTAAGTCCGATTATTATTGGATCGGCTTGTACGCTGACGTGGAGAAGACATATGAGGTCATGTCCGGATTGCAGCTCGAGTAAAAGCCGTCCGCAGCTTCGTGGGTACTCGCCTGGAAATGGACTAGCCGAACGACCTTTCCAGATCGTCTCGATGGATTTGGTGATCCCACTACCGAAATCTCGCAGGGGCAACACGGCGTTGCTCCTATTTCAGTGCTCGTTCACGGGATTCGTTATTGCCAAGGCTATGTCAGATACGACTGCACTGAGTGTTGCCCAAGTGTTCGAAGAATGTGTGTACCGACGGTTCGGAGCCCCATCATTAATAAGTCATGACCGTGACCCACGCTTCATGAGCGAGGTGTTCCAAGCGTTCGCAGAGATGATGCAGTCAAGATCACGGGCGACTTTGAGCTATCGACCACAGGCTAATAGACAGCAGGAACGCTCGGTGAAGTCAGTGATGGGTTCCGTACGGGTGTACGCGGAAGACCTTTTACAGCAAGATTGGGATGAAATCGCAGAGAAGCTGGTGTTTGCTATTAATACTTCTCAGGACACTACAAGGAAGGAAACACCGTTCTACCTCGTTCATGGTTGGGATGCGCAGTCGACGTTGCGGGCAATGTCGTCATCACTCAAACGAGGACTCGGCAAGCAGTCTGACGCACTGGCGTGGCGGCGTGAGATCAATCGACAACATGAGGTCGCCCTCACTATGGCCAAAGATTATCAGGCTGTAGAAAAGGAGCGAAGAGCTAAAAAGCATTATGCTCTGAGTCGACTGGAAAAAGCCGCTGTACCTCAACCAAGTGGAAATGAACACTCGGCGGACCCTCCAGAAGCTTCGGAAGAGATGGAAGATCCTGCAAGAGCCCCACCGAGATCTCTTTTTGAGATTGGGAGCCGGGCGTGGTTGTACATGGAACGCGTCAAATCGGGCTTGACGAAGAAATTAGCTCACCGGTGGCATGGACCTTTTCGGATCAAGCGCAAGGTGGAAGAGTTTGCGTACGAGCTGGAACTGCCTGACCGAAGTAGGTATCGCTTTTAACCAGTAGTGTATGTGTCGAGACTCAAGGCTGTCAACGAATTCAACAGTCGACCGAACACTCGGTTGGTACTAGACGCGACTAATGAAGCAAGACTCGACTTCGATGAGGAGCTATTGCCTGAGGACAGCTGGGAACCAGATCAAGTTGCCGGTGAATATGAAGTCGAGGCCATCCTCGACGACAGAACACCACTAACGACGAGCACGGAGCGTGCTGTACGCGAGTTCAAAGTCAAGTGGGTGGGTTATGAAGATCCAACTTGGGAACCAGCATCCAACTTGTCATGTGAGGTCTGCTGTACGACTATTTGCGAGCCAAGAAGA
>NW_003302973.1:7646-10294 GCF_000142945.1 Phytophthora infestans T30-4 | reverse complement strand
GTTGAAATGTGCTCTGCCTCAATTTGGGAAGCATAATGGGTCTGGGCAAAGTTGCGTTTTCGGGTTGAAAGCGGTAATTGGCCCTCTGCCGTTTCTAATGTAAACCGGGTGTCCTCACACCGTGCCATCAAGCCATGACAAAGCCTCCCGCACCCAAATATGGACCGGTAAGAATACACTGCTGGGGGAACCATGAAGGTGTTCGGTGTCCCATGCGTATGTGACGTTTTGTGTTGCAGGTAATGCCAATACGATCCCGCGATGATAACGCTAGAATGTTTACGCCACCGATGATTACACGAGTAGGATGATTGGACGAGTACAGAGTGCTGGAGATTCGAGACACCAAATGATTGGATGCAAACTAGGTAGAGAAGACAGTGTAAGTTCTTATCAATCAATCACTTCTAAATTTCCATTCTGCCCCTCAAGTGACTTCCCTCGCCTCGGCCTCCTCGCCCCAAGCTTCGGCAGTCCTCCCCTCGCAAGACACAAGATCCAACCATCACCTTCTTCAAGTTATGAGCCCAAGTACGATGTCTTCTGTGCAAGATTTCAAGATCTCCATCGACAAGTTCAACGGCGAGAACTACGCCACGTGGAACCGTTACATGCGTGGCGTGTTCCTGACCAAGTCGGTGTGGAATGTGGTGAACCGCGAGACGATGCCCACGTTCACGGACGCCAGGGCCAAGGACGAGTATGTCAAGTCGAGCAACGTCGCCTTCGGTCTCATGCTCCTCCACATGGACGCGGACTACCATCATGTTGTCGACGACTACGAGGAAGCCTGGGTCGCGTGGGCGCGCTTGCGTACCCTTTACGGTGGATCGCAGAAGGCTGGACGCATCTACCTCAAGCGCCAGCTCTTCAGTATGGAGATGGCAGAAGGCGGAAACATCCTTTACCATTGCAACGAGGTCCTCAACATTAGCGCCAAGCTCAGCAGTATCGGCGCCAAGATGGAGGACAAAGATGTGGCGATCTGCTTGCTGCGCAGTCTGCCCAAGAGCTACGAGAACGTCGTGCTGAATTTGGAGATGAGCAATGGAGAGCTGCGAACGCAAGATGTGATGAAGGTGCTCACGAATGAGCATATCAAGCGGCAAGGCGAGAAGACTGCGGCGGTGAAGATCGAGGAAGCAGCGAAGGCCTTCAACGCCGAGCGTGAAACTCGCCGGTGTGATTACTGCGGAAAACTGGGGCACGTTATTGACAAGTGCTGGACCAAGCAGAAGGATGAAAACCGAGGAGGTGCACGACGCGGTCGAGGTGGCCGCGGTGCCAACAATATCGACTGGCGTAACGACGACTACGACTACGTCGCGTTTGCGGTCTCCATGTCGACAGCGTGTGGAGTGTCGACGGGCAAGAAGTTCGACGGCACATGGGCGATCGACAGTGGTGCAACCCACCTTATCTGCAACGACAAGTCCAAGTTTGTGGACATCAACTTGCGCGACGAAGGCGTACTCACGGTTGCCAACGGACAAACGGCCAAGATTTTGGGAGTCGGCACCGTTGTGCAACAAGTGGTTCTGCCTAATGGGAATGTGCGTAACGTCCGGATCGAAGATGCTCTCTACGTGCCGAGCATGAACAAGAACCTGCTGTCTGTGCCTCAGATCAACCGAGGCGGACACTTCAAGGTGGTGTTTGACGGCTTCGAGATGCACATTGCGCGCAAGTCGTCAAAGAAGATCGTTGCTTCAGCGGACCTGATCGACGGACTTTACTGGCTGCGAGTGCCCAAGGTGTCTGCCAATTCGACGTCCAAGGTCTCGATCACCGGTGTCGATCTTCATGCGCGGATGGGTCACGCTCCGAACGACGTATTGCGGAAAATGGTTTCGAGCGGCATGGTGACGAGCGCAAAAATGCCGACTTCGTCGAAGAACTCGAGCGGATGTCGCGGATGCCAGCAAGGGAAGATGATCCAAAAACCATTTCCAAGCAACCCGGACAAGCCCAAGTACAAGCCATTCGAGTTCCTGCACTTCGACCTTTGTGGCGCCATGGAGAAAGAGTCGCTTGGTGGCAGCAAGTATCTGCTGCTGATCACGGACGAAGCCAGCGGCTGCATGACGGGATTCTGTTTGCGCGCCAAGTCGGAGAGTGAAGGCTGTCTGCGCAAGTTTATCGCCAAGGTGGAGCGCCAGTTCGATGCCAGGGTCAAGTTCGTGCGTCATGACGGTGCCAAGGAGTTCGCGACCAACTCGCTCAAGGCCTTCTACGACGACCATGGCATCGAAGTCCAACCGACGGTTCGATATGCGCATCAGACCAATGCGACTGCGGAACGCGCCAACCGGACCATTGTGACTATCGGGCGCAGCATGCTTCACTTCGCACGTTTGGACAAGACGTTCTGGGCGGAAGCGGCGATGACGGCGATCTACATCAAGAACCGGTTGCCGTCACCCAAGATCCCAGGGAAGACACCTTTCGAGATTGTGTACAAGAGGAAGCCCAACGTGAAGCACATGCGCGTTTTCGGGTGCAAGGCCTACGTCCTGACGCCGAAGGAGAAGCGACTCAAGTGGGACCCTGAAGAAGGTGATGGTTGGATCTTGTGTCTTGCGAGGGGAGGACTGCCGAAGCTTGAGGCGAGGAGGCCGAGGCGAGGGAAGTCACTTGAGGGGCAGAAT
>NW_003302973.1:3502-6527 GCF_000142945.1 Phytophthora infestans T30-4 | reverse complement strand
TCACCTGGATCCGGATGAGTGTACCCATAATAGGGTGCGATAAGGGGAGTACGTCATGGATCCGGTGGATCTGAAGATAATTTAGCTGGGATGATGGGTCAAGGGAAGAAGAGACATGCAGCCGAGCCTGGTAAGGGATTTAGCAGATGAAAGACATAGAAGGTAGAAATCCAGGCAGGTATAGGCTTAAATATCAATACAGTCCTCAATTTGCACAGTATCACGCAAGGGCCTTCCCGCCCCGGAGCTACATTGGCCGTACGAGCTCCGAGAAGGTTGGGAATTGCGAATCTAGTGTTGGTAGTGATAACTGGATAATACATTGGCCAGATCCTACAACCTAGTGAGCTTTTCCTTTACTTGTGCAGATCCGACAGGTTAACCGAATTTACTACTTGGTAGGTTACACCCTAGAGGTTCTCAACTCTCAAGATCCCGTCACAGGAGGCGGCAAGTACGACGCAAAGGAAAACGCAAAGGCAAGGGAACACACCCGCAATGCAACCCTACGGCCAGATCCACGATCTAGGCCCCGAATCCATAAGCTCGAATATTCGCTTAGGATACGGAACCATCCACGGACGCAGAGTGAAGATTTTCCACAGCTGCTCCACCCCATCCCCACGTCTCGCCAAGACGCTCAAGCTTCACCACTTGAACCCTTCGGAAGTTACCGAGAGAGCAAGATCCCGCCCTACCGACGGGTACACAAGGTGAGGAAAGTTCAGCAGAACACGGATCATCGGGGGACCCCCTCCGTTAGTCGGTGTCTGGGTGCAGTTGGTAAGCTGGATCCGGCAATCTCGCAGATTTTGCTGATCCCGCTACACCACACGAGTGACAGCGCCGAGCCGAAGACGTTCCAAGAGGCTGTGAGCGGCGAAGACCAAGTTCACTGGCGCAAGGCGATCCGAGCAGAGCTTAAGTCGATGCGACTTCGTGGAGTGTTTCGTGGCGCCAAGTTACCGAACAACCAGCGTGCGGTCGGAACCAAGTGGGTGTGTAAGATCAAGCGTAATGCCGACGGATCCATCGAGAAATATAAGGCTCGACTCGTCGCGAAAGGATTTGTGCAGAAGTACGGCATCGACTACACCGAGACGTTTTTGCCGGTGGTCAAATACGTCACGCTGCGAACGATCATCGCTGTGGCCAAGTTCTTCAATTGGCCCCTCGACCAACTTGATGTCGTCACGACGTTCCTGTACGGCTTGATGAAGGAGAAGGTGTTCTGCAGTGTTCCAGAAGGCGTGGAACTTGATGACGGCTACGACTGCGTAGAACTGCTCAAGGCGATCTACGGTCTCAAGCAAGCTTCTCGAGTATGGAACGAGACCTTCGACGAGTATGTGCGCTCCATCGGATTTCGCGTTTCGAGCTACGATCCGTGCCTCTACATCAAGGTTGTCGACGGTGACTGCGTTCTGATGCTGGTGTACGTCGACGATGTGTTGGTGACCGGAAGCTCTTCGATGATGATCTCCGAAGTGAAGAAGCAGCTCAAGACACGATTCGATATGACCGACAGCGGCAAGTGTTCCTTCATTCTGGGCATCGAAGTGGTCGACAACGCAGACGGTAGTGTCACGTTGTCCCAAGCTCGCTACATCAACGACATCCTGGAGCGCTTTGGCATGCAGAACTGCAAACCTGCTGCCAGTCCAGTCGACCTCAGCATGAAGCTCGTTGCCAGTGACGCCTCGACCAAGTTGGATGCGCCGTTCCGTGAAGCTGTGGGTGCTCTCATGCACTTGATGACGTCGACTCGCCCGGACATTGCTTTTGCTGTTGGATATGTTTCACGATTCATGGAGAACCCTCAAGTCGAACACTGGATCGCTGTCAAGAGGATCTTCCGTTACCTTCAAGGTACCAAGTCGCACGGACTCCATTTTTCACCAGGCAACGGAATCGACTTTCGTGGCTATTCGGATGCAGACTGGGCTGGTGACCACAGTGACCGCAAGTCGACTTCAGGCTACCTGCAGCGGGGCTGCCGTAGCTTTAGCGTCAGAGGAAGACGTTCGACTCAAAGAGTCACTAATACTAAGTTCCTTGTCCAAAGGAACTTACAGCCCAAGACCAGGGCTCAAAGTTAATACCTTAACTTTTATGCTTCAAAACCAGAAGTCATTTATTTACTATTATTGCGGCCAAGCAGCCTAGGGGTAAATGTATCTCTTTAACTATCTAGCATAGTTAAACCTAATCAAATGCATAACGTGTGGCTTTCAGCCAACGTACTGAGAGGCCTTGTTAACTCTCCAACTTATGTACTGAGAGTTTGTTAACTCTCCGGGTACTTCGTACCCCTGTGTGTTCCACACCATGTAACCCCGTTACACTCTCCCTCACTAAGATGAGAACATTCCGTTCTCGAACTTTCCTCAGCGAGGTCACGTCTTGTCAAGACGACGGAGGTCACTAGACCTCACCTGTGCGTTCTGCAGCTCCACGAGCTCACAAACGCGTTCGCATCCTTGATGCCTGGCACTCCCACTCCGGCCCACGGCCCAACGTCTCCAGCGCGTCGCGCCGCCCCTGCCTCGTCGGTCCCAGACCCCCAACTGCGCTCCGCAACTGCTCCAAGAGCATCTTCGTCTCTTTCGGTGGCGGAGTACCACCAAGAGTATCGCCGTCGACACGGTCAACGCTCCATGAGCCGTCAACAAGAAGAGAGCAAAGCTCAAAGCTCGTCAGAGCCGCGGGCGCCGCCCAGAGGGAACGATGGTCTGTTCTCGGAACTCGAAGAAGGCGAAGCGATACGAGCGAGCCCATGGGTAGTTGTGATCAATCTAACCAAACCTCTCCAGTCCGAAGCATGGCCCCCGTCTCCCCGACTCCGTAGTAGAGTCTAGCCCTCAATGGCGGAACCCGACAGAGAGAGATCTGGGAAACGGAACGGTTATTGAAATTTGAATCTATTTCTCCCTCCTGTAGCGACACGCTATGCTCCGGTGGCCGGGGGAGATCGGTGGATCCAGAAGGAACACAAAAGCTCGTACGAGTCCAAGGGGATAGTTTG
>NW_003302973.1:0-2850 GCF_000142945.1 Phytophthora infestans T30-4 | reverse complement strand
GCTAGTGCGTCTAGAACTGCGCAAACCATTGCTTAATCGTACGAGGAGTGCGTTTTCCGAAGATTTGGAGCTAGTGAGATGATTAGACATGATCGGGAGCCAGGCTTTATGTCGGATTTCTTTCGAGCATTCAACCGGATCCTGGGGCAGAGACAGCGGGCGATTATGGCATATCGTCCCCAAGCCAATGGATCGGCCGAACGCATGGTACAGACGATCACGAGGGCGCTGAAGATGTATGTTCAGGACTTGGATCAGAGGGATTGGGATGAGTACACAGAACGACTCACCTTCGCAATGAACACCGCCCACGGCAGGATCCGGGGCGATACCCCTTTTTACTTGGTACATGGGTGGGATCCTAAATCCACCCTAGAAGCGGCCATTCCGGTATGTAGCACCAAGAAGAGAAACCGAGATCCAAGGCGATGGCGATACCAAGTCCAGAAATACTACCGGCAAGCCAGATCCCAAGTGAACGAACGGTTGCGAAGTGCGATACAGGATCGAGCGGATCGACAGAACGAAGACGCCCATCCCCATAAAATCCAAGTGGGATCGCAGGTGTGGCTTTATTTAGATCGGGTGAAGGAAGAGTACGCCCACAAATTGGCCCATCTATGGCACGGACCGTTCCGGGTGAGCGAAAAGATAGGGGAACATGGGGTGAAGCTAGAAACGGCAGATACCGAATATCGCTTGTTCCCTGTAGTACACGTATCCAAGCTGAAGCTGGTCAAGGAATACCCGGACCGGCCGCAAACCCGTTATTCGGTGGATGAATCCGACCGGGTGGATTTCGACGAAGTCCTCCTACCGGAAGATAGTTGGAATGTGGAGCTCGAACTCGACGAGGTCGAAGTCGAAAGATCACCGATATGAGGTCAGGGAAGCGAACTAGATACGGACGGATTTACCGTGAATTTCAGGTGGATTGGCGTGGATATGACGAACCCAGTTGGGTAGACGAGACAGATCTGAACTGTGGAACATTACTCTACGATTTCTTGCGGGATCGTACGAATCGGAACAGATTTGGCGTGATGCAGTCTCATGAAGAAGAGTAGGAAGGGGATCCATGGATGTGAATTGGTCATGTTGATGGGAGGATGAAGAAGGACTCACAGGAAGGGTGTGGACAAGGAGGAGGAGGATCGCTGATGTGAGTTGGTCACATCGGAAAGAAAGAGAAGACGAATCCACAGGAGAAGGGTGGATTATGAGGAAGGAGTGAATGTTTATGCATTAAGAGTGACGTTTTACGTGCGAAGAGTCCTGCTTGGTTTCAAGCGCGAGCTTTCAAGAGCCCGAGCTATACTAACCCAATTGAGACTGGGTCGTAGGTGCTGGATCCGAAAGAAATCCAAGCGTGGATCCAACCCGGATCTAGAATCCAGCCCAGATCCAGGTGTACACTGAAAGGGTGGATCCAGCCCAGATCCAGGTGTACACTGAAAGGGTGGATCTAGCCCAGATCCAGATGTACGCCGGTAGTCTCTGACTAGATTCCTCAACCGACGAGGGAATGTTACAGACATATTCAAGTAAGGGAGTGGGGATTATAATAACTTATGCAAAAAGGCTAGCTCGACCCAGTTTTCAGTCGCTAGTTACTACTACGAAGCGAATCCACGGAGACTGAAACTGGGGGCGTGGCGTCAAAGAATGATAGGGATCAGGTGGTCTTGGGCTGAACATTGAAGAACTTACCTACCAGACGCTGGATCTGGTGTCCCGGGTGTTGGCTCGGGTCCCCACGAAACTGAATGCGCCAAGGCTCGGCTTCGTCGATCTCTCGCAAGGCCTCCAGTAGATTCGTGGGTTCTGGGCGATGGAGGTTGGGATCCTCCAAGTTGGCTTGACGGGATACGGATCTCGGAAACCAAGCTACCTTATCCCCGCGTCGGGGAAGATGCAAGAAGGATGGATCCAAAAAAACATGCACGTCACACCAACCGGCCTGGATCACCAACACGAGGATCACGAGAACTTTCTTCATATGCTCGACCGGCATGGCTACGTCGGTTACCACGCTGCTTGTTGAAGTTGGACAACCAAGTCGAGCCCTGCAGTTGATTACGAGAGATGGGGAATCGGTGAGTGCCTTCCCCTATGGCAACCCGGTGCTTGGAAACGAAATCCCGGAACGCGCGAACGAACAACCCGAGACGCCCGCGCACATCACCCCTGAAGCTAACCGGATCCACCAGTGTGGTGGCCAGCGTATCCCACGGGGCAGCATTTAGCAGTTCTTCCACGTGAGGTCTGGTGATGAGCGAATCCACATATCCGGCCGTCGGGATGACATCCGCTTCCGGAGGGAATATCCATTCAGCTCGAAAAGGCAGCTCAGGGAACAGGACAGTGATCTTCATTGAAAAATGGCGACCCGGTTCAACTTCTTGGCGGACCAAGGCTCGATGTCTCTGGTGGCGAAGGCCACAGGAGCACGCCGACCAGGAATGAAGGCAGCATCCGGACCGAACGGGGCCACGGGGAGCATCCCTGGCAATGACGAGTTGGGAGGAGCAGGGATTAAGACAGATCCGGAGGATCCGCCACCATGAGGCGATCCCGGAGATCCGCCACCATGAGGTGATCCCGGGGATCCACCACCACGAGGCGATCTCGGGGATCCACCACCATGAGGCGATCCCCCTCCACCATCACTATCCGACCCACCGTCACTGTCGACTTGGATCGCGGATCCTGCAGTGCCGGCTCCGGATCCGGCTGTACCAGTGACTTGCGGGGGCGGTGTCGAAAGGGATCTCCGCTGAACTTCGGATCTAGACTGAGACAAGGCCCGTCGAGTGTCTTCCTCCAAGGACATCGTCAGCGGCTCGAGCC
>NW_003302972.1:5491-8617 GCF_000142945.1 Phytophthora infestans T30-4 | reverse complement strand
GCGCGCGTCCGTACGTCGGCCTGCACACCGTCGAAGACCTTACGCGCTCAGTGACGTGTCCATGTGAACACGAAACTTCACAGGGGCATATTTCATTGCCAGGAGCTCCTTGTCGTGGACAGGGTAGTTCCGCTCGGCGGCTTTGAGCTGCCTGGACTGAAACGAGATGACTCGTTCATGTCCAGCCGTGTCGGTCTGCAGCAATGCACACCCGATGGCGTAATCGGAGGCATCGCAGACGACGCTAAACGGCTTCGTCTCGTCCGGCAGGGCCAGGACAGGGGCCTCTTGGAGACTGGCCTTGATGCTGTCAAAAGCATCCTGGTGCTCTTGGTCCCAGCGCCAGTCGACGTCCTTCTGAAGGAGGCCCGACAAGGGCTTAGCGATGCTCGCGTACCCTGCGCTGTACTTGTAAAGGTAGCTGGCCAAGCCCAACCACTTTCCAAGATATTTTTGGGATCGGGGCGTCGGTCATGCTGCTATGGCTTTGACCTTGTCTGGGTCAGCCCGAACGCCCACGTTGCTGACGAAGCAACCGAGAACTTTAATCTCTGGTGACGCGAAAACGCACTTGTCGATGTTGGCGTAGCGCTTGTTTGCTCGCATTACGTCCAACACTCGACGGAGGTGTCCTAGATGCACCTCCAGGGCCGTCTTGCCTCCCTCGGCACGGCTATGGACGAATATGTCGTCGAAGTACGTCTGTACGAAGGTACGCAAAGGGCGGAACAGTTGCGTCACCAGGCGATTAAACGTCGCCGGGGCGTTAGACAAGCCCTGCGGCATGACGAGCCACTCCCAAAGCATGCCGCTTGATGAGCTCACCGCGGTGAGCGAGATGTCACTCTCTCGCATCAGGATCTGGTAGTATCCGTCTACCAAATCCAGCGCACTGTACAGTACGCTCTCGGCCATGTTGTTTAACAACACATCCTTTCGTGGGATTGGTGTTTGGGCCGGCACCATCGCGCTGTTCAGCTTGTTATAAGCATGAACTAGACGTCACTTTCCGTTCGGCTTCCGAACACAGAAAGTCGGCGTCGAGTGCGGATATTTCGACTCCCGCACCATGCCTGCCTTCCCTTTCGCGGCGAAGAAGGCATCAATGACCTCGCACTGCTCGCGCGGGAGAGGCCATTGCCTCGTGACACAATACTTTGTGTCAGGCACGAGATCAATCTCATGCCGTACTCCTCGATCCGGTGGGAGTTGGGTCGGTGGGTGTTTGTTCACCACGTCCGCATACTCCGTCACCAAAGGATACACCGGATCCTTGGGGTTCTTAAGAATCTTAGAACCCAAGCGCGTCTGACGCTGCTTGTTTAGGTCTTCCAGGACGCTCTCGTCCAAGACAGATGAGGAGTTCAGCTTCTCCTGAGTGGTCTCAGGTCTCATGAGCACCATCTCAGCAATCTCTCCAGCCTTGAGGTTGGCCAGGAAAGACTCAGCCATCATTTCCTCGAGGTTCAGTATCTCTGCAACCTCTGGCAACGGTTCCAAGTGGACACCAGATGCATTGACGGGTAAACCGGTCTCGCCATCGAAGATGTGATAACACTCTTCCACCGGTCTTGTCGGAGGAGCCCGGGCCCTGGACTCCGAGTCGCTTGAAGCGACGTCGATCGGAACGAAGTTCGGATCCGACTTGAGGCGGCGGCGGCATCGTTGACGACGGCGACCGTGACGTGGAGCTTTGCTGCCTACGTCTAGGGATGTCGTTGCTACGACATCCGAGGCACTCGTGGCCTCGTGTGGTACTGTGGTATCCACACAGGAAGCGTGTTCGACGCCTTCCTCTTCAGTTAAGGTCTGGGTGACCGCGTGTGGTACTGTGTTACCCACACAGGAAGCGTATCCGACGTCTTTCTCTTCAGTTAAGGTCTGGGCGACCGTGAGTGGAACTCTGTTACCCACTCTGAACACGCTGTTCTCAGTGTTCGTGACAGCTGCAGCTGTCTGCGGAACTAAGCTACCCGCCTGCTCGACCGGGAGCCGACAAGGAACTCCCAGGCCATGCTGAGGCCGGCGTACGCGCCTGGCGATGGCTGTACTCTTCTTGATGAGCCACTTGAATCGCCTCTTCAAGGGTGCTTGACTGCACCCGGAACAGCTGAGTGCGTGCGGGGCCCACTCGAAGGCCGTCCATGAACACAGTCATCTTGATGTGCTCGTTGAGTGGGTTTCCCACTAGGGACACCGTGAGCTCCCGTATCTCTTGCACATACTCGTGCAGTTCGCGCCTCCCTTGTTTACACGAGAGGAAGCGCGAACGCTGGTGGTACTCGTAGTTCGCCGGGAGGAACGCGGCTCGGAGCTGTTCACACAGCTGAGCCCAGGATGTGAAACATCCAGGGGATGTTGCTTCCCGTGTGTACACCCAACTCTTAGCACGGACGCTAAGGTTGGAGAGTGCAAAAGCAACACGCAGTTGCTCGGTCGAGATCAGAGCCGCGTTCATCGCGAGCTCTACTTCTCGGACCCAGAAGTGAAGGTTCTCGCCTTCCTTTCCTTCATACGGCTTAACCTTCAGCCGTATTGGCTTCGGGTGAGGCGGATTTGCTTCCGCCGCCGGGGCCTGCAGGTTCTCCCGCACATGCGCGATGAGGCCCTGCTTGTACGCGTCGAACGCATTGACGCGCTCAAGCTGCTCAGCCGGTGTTGACACCACCAGGCTCTGCAGGGCCTCCATTCCAAAGATACCTGCCATCTTCCGAACCGACTCGAACTGAGAGTCGTTCATATGGGAGAAGTCGTTCCTATCCACGGCAACGAACTTCGGAGAGGTTCAGGTAGTCTACCCGCGGTGGCGTGGATTGACTACTAGTGCTACCAAGTGTGACGGGGTCACACAGCACCTTGCGCTAGAGGAAGTTATCCTCCGAGAGTATACAAACTCTCAGTGAACGGCAGTTCACAGGTCCCCTCTTTATTCAAAAGAGAGCGAAGTGACCTAAATAAGGTAGATTGTAAATTGAGTATATTTATAGGTAGATAAAGTTTGGGTTTAATACAAACTATAAGTCACCTATAGAAATACAATGTCGTTGACCAATGGTTGGCTTTGAACGATCTTGGTACTTTGTACCAAATATCCCGGAGTATGACGTGTCATACTCTTGAAGTGTG
>NW_003302972.1:0-5391 GCF_000142945.1 Phytophthora infestans T30-4 | reverse complement strand
CAGCTTCGATCCTTCTCCAGCGTTCGGCGCATGTTCACTTCTGGGTCCATTTTCCCCTGGAGGGTGTCGTTTCTCCACCGCCGTCGGAGTTGGGTATTTTCGCCTTTCCACAGCGAACACACATTAGCTTTGCTCGTGCTAGTAGCATGTTCTTATTTTACTGTTGGCCTATATAAGTAGTTTACAAGGTCCAGTCTGCCCCGGTGCAAGGGCAGAACTGGGATCTTCAGATCCGCCCGAACGATCATTTGCTACCCTAGTAGTCGCATTGTAGTGGGAGGTGCCCGACTACATTTGTAGCTAGAGCGCACGTGGGAATTCCAACACCACAGGTCCAATAAAAATTTGTATTAATCGACATAGTGTAATCGGTGATGCTTTCCAAATTGCGATGCTATCCCAGCTCCCGCTTCAGCCCTAGCTAAATCTGTTACACTTATATGTGAAACCTACTATTAACCCTTTCGCGAGGAGCACATATAAGCTCATTTTTTCTATACTATACAAGTCAAGTCAATAAGAGCTAAAAGGGCGCAAAATTCGCCCTTTTAGGTATTGGTAAAGACGAGGGATGGTGTGCAAATCAAGCTTGATACAGTTTGATGTGGTGTATTTTGCCCTAAAAGGGCGAATTTTGCGCCCTTTAAGATAGAATTGGCTAATAAGTGAACACTCAGACAACTCGAGGTCGATAGGACCACCTTCTATCATGATTGGTTCAAAACAATTCGGTACAGCGTACCACCGCTGAAATATAACGGCGAAACTTACGAAGATATTCCCGCTACTGACCGTTTTCTGGATGATGACTTGTCGAAAGGATGATGCCCACGCTGCTGCAGCTTCCGAAGTTCGCGCCATTATGTAGTATTGTGGTTTTGACCGGCGAGATCATGCCGCTGGTTTCCCGCGATAACATGTAAGTCGCTATACGTTTGTGGGTGCTTTTGGAGATGCTGTTTCAAGCGTCACCTTTAGTTTTGAAGCTATAGGTGCTCAAGGTTCCCAATTTGAGCGTGTAGAACACTAGGTTGCATATGTGTCTATTCCAGTATGGCCGGCGATGGTGTAACTACAACGCAGTGCAGTGGTGCATAGATCTTATGCTTTGTATTTGAATGTGGCATTTTGTATACTAGAATTGCCGCGCAAACTTGGCGCCCAAATTATGGAGCTACCCCAAAAATTTATTGTTTCTTTGTTTGAATGTATTTAAAAAAACAAGTCGTGATGGAATATATGTATTTATGTACCCTTATACTCTCCACGAATAGGCGACGCGTATCAGCCGTCCATCCGTCCCCGCCCTCATTTGTAAATCAAGCAGAAAATGTCGGAAGTGCCGCGTGGCCAGAAGCGCAGGCATGAAGGCACTGATATGGCAAGGAAGCGGCGACGCGTGCGTACCGGTAGCGCGGAGGCACCTGATGAGACAGCGAGCAGCCTCGGGGGCGTTGCTGTGTTCAACAGCGAGTAACGAGTGTTGGCAAAGGCCGGGTGGACGTCCAAGCAGCCTTCTACCAAGTCTTTGGACACACGCTACAAATACATTCGGCCTGGAAGGCGACACGACGGCGAAGATGGGACTGACTACCTACTTGGAGAAATGGCCGTCCTAAGGTACATTGCGAAGACGCGCCTCCTCGAAGTCGGTGCTGAAGAAGGTATTGAAGGCGGAGGCCGAACTGAGGGGTGCTGAAGACGCCGTGGACTAATTGTGTTTTGTTTTGCTTTTGATATAGGCACCAGCGCTGCCAACGACGATAAAAGAGGCGAGTGCGGCGATCTTGGAGCAGGTGCAGCTCCCGGTAAGGCGGCAGCGGTCGGCCGTGCCGCCGATATGGGTGCTGGTGTTCCGGCAGCCGGCGCCGGTGCCGCGCGTGGAGCCAGAGGAGGGCGTGGAGCTCGGAGAGGGCGTGGCACTTCACGAGAAGTGAGCGGCGGAAGCGCTGAAGGTGTGGGTTGGGCTGTGACGGTGGTGCGGTTCTAGTTACTAACTGTGTGCATTGTTGTTGGTGCAAGGTGGAGCGTTTGGCGATGATGCGATGGCTGATGTCTGCCGTGCTGGTGCTATGGGTGCTGACGTTCTAGCAGCCGGCGCCGGTGCCGCGCGTGGAGCGAGAGGAGGGCGTGGAGCTCGGAGAGGGCGTGGCACCTCACGAGCAGCGAGCGGCGGAAGCGCTGAAGGTGTAGGTTAGGCTGTGACGGTGGTGCGGTTCTAGTTACTAACTGTGTGCATTGTTGTTGGTGCAAGGTGGAACGTTTGGCGATGCTGCGATGGCTGATGTCTGCCGTGCTGGTGCTATGGGTGCTGACGTTCTAGCAGCCGACGCCGGTGCCGCGCGTGGAGCGAGAGGGGGCGTGGATCTCGGAGAGGGCGTGGCACCTCACGAGCAGCGAGCGGCGGAAGCGCTGAAGGTGTGGGTTAGGCAGTGACGGTGTTGCGGTTCTAGTTACTAACTGTGTGCATTGTTGTTGGTGCACGTGGAACGTTTTGGCGATGTTTCACATGGCTGATGTCGGCCGTGTCGGTGCCGCGCGTGGAGCGAGAGGAGGGCGTGGAGCTCGGGGAGGGCGTGGAACCCGCGGCGGTCGTGGAACCCGAGGAGGGGGTGGAACTCGAGGATGGCGCGGAGCTAAAGGAGGGCGTGGAGGCCGTCGATCCACGAACGCTGCCAGCCCTGAAGGTGGCGGCAGTGCAGTTGGTGTTGTCGACTTAGCCGTCAGAGCCGGGCATGTAACGCTAGCAGTGCGAGAAAGACTTGGTGCACAAGGAGGGCATGGGGGCCGAGGAGCTCTTGAAGTTCCGCGAATCACTAGCGGACCAATATCCGAAGGTGTGTTTATGAGTTTGGTATTGGTTTTAACCACAACGTAACAATGTGTTTGTTGGTACTGCAGACGCACGGGGCCGTGATGTTGGTGGAGCTACGGTGCAGACAGTCAGTACTGTCGCGAGATCCAAGGCCAAATTGCGGTAGGCCTAGATCACACAACCAGGGCGCTCAGCACCAACTGAGACAGCGACTCCTACACGTACGCGTCCCGTCATGCTGCAGGATTTTTTACTGGGACCAGCTTAGTTGCATTTTCGCCCGAAAAAGATCGATGGATGAAAGCAAAGGTCTACAGACCATAAGGCACGGCGTACATTATTGGTCGTGTGTATCGCATAGTCAAGAAAGGGAAGAACGCTTCGCTGTTCCAGATTCGATGGCTAGACAGTCAGTTCCAGAGCGCTCTGGAGCATATCAGCGTTGGGATGGTGCAGGTTGGCATCAAAAACTACACTGTGCTTACACGAGTAAAGAACCCGGATTGGAGAATCCTCCTACGTCCCGATCCCACCGATGAGTTCGACTTTGAGGAAAATGATTCAGATTGCGAAGAAGAAGAAGTACTTGAAGCTTTCGATCCGACTGAGTTACTTCCAACCAGCCTCGCTGAAGTTGAAGCAATCAGAAGCATGCTTTGTTCCGTCTGGAGAAGTTCAGATGCCTTCGTAAAATCAGAGTTGTAGCGCACCAAAATCCAGCGACCGAGTCGAATGTATCGTCAAACTCCTTGCGGATTTCTTGACGCAGCGTCATCTCCGGTTCATCGGTTTTTGCTTTGTTCTGCAATTGTGTCAATCGTCAGAATCAGCATAAGCGGTACAAAACAGCAAATTATTCATCGCCAACCTTGGCGAAGCGAGGCTTGCGCTCCTTCCACGTCTCGGTAGGGCACTCAAACACCTGCACTTTCTTCTTCTTGCCGCTCGCCACGGGGAACTGGAACGCCATCGTGGAGGCAACAACAAAATGGGCACAATTGCGCCAGTCACCAGCTCATGTGGTCCACATGGATAAATAATATGTGACGTGCGCTAAAAAACTACCAGTAGTTGCCAGAGTTCTTTGATGTAACGTTTAGCCAGGCTACTCGTTGAATACATATTGATACTAGCTCACACCAGCACTTGAACCTGGAATAAACCACTGTTCGCTGCGGGATGAGGGTCTGCGCTCTGGTCGTCAGGATTGTCGATCTCATCGTCTACGTCGTCATCGCCAACGATCGGCCTTAATCTGGAGCTTCCCCTGGATCGTTTCTACACGAGGCCAGTGGAGAAGTCTGAGACCGTTAGCTCTATCCTTACTACCAGCGACAACTGACGTCGCGCTCACGCGCTTTCCGCCTTGGCAGCCGACGCTGCGCCCACAACCTTACTGCCTTGCAGTCGACGCCGCACTCACGAGCTTCCCCATAGCCTTCGGAAATCGCTATCGATGGTAGTAAATCGGATATCTGGGAATAGGGATATACGAGTGATGTAACATTGCCGCACGCATAGCCGGAGTCCAGGTCATCCACACGATCGGCCTTAATCTGGAATTTCCCCTGGCATCGTTTCTACACGAGGACAACGGAGAGTTCTAAGACCGTTAGCTCTATCCTTACTACCAGCGACAACTGACGTCGCGCTCACGCGCTTTCCGCCTTGGCAGCCGACGCTGCGCCCACGAGCTGTCCGCCTTGCAGTCGACGCCGCACTCACGAGCTTCCCCGTAGCCTTCGGAAATCGCTATCAATGGTAGTAAATCGGATATCTGCGCATTAGTGCTATACGAGTGCTGTAACATTGCTGCACGCATAGCCAGCGTCCAGTTCATCCACACGATCGGCCTTAATCTGGAATTTCCCCTGGAATCGTTTCTACACGAGGACAACGGAGAGTTCTAAGACCGTTAGCTCTATCCTTACTACCAGCGACAACTGACGTCGCGCTCACGCGCTTTCCGCCTTGGCAGCCGACGCTGCGCCCACGAGCTGTCCGCCTTGCAGTCAACGCCGCACTCACGAGCTTCCCCGTAGCCTTCGGAAATCGCTATCAATGGTAGTAAATCGGATATCTGCGCATTAGTGCTATACGAGTGCTGTAACATTGCTGCACGCATAGCCAGCGTCCAGTTCATCCACACGATCGGCCTTAATCTGGAACTTACCCTGGCATCGTTTCTACACGAGGACAACGGAGAAGTCTAAGACCGTTAGCTCTATCCTTACTACCAGCGACAACTGACGTCGCGCTCACGCGTTTTCCGCCTTGGCAGCCGACGCTGCGCCCACGAGCTGTCCGCCTTGCAGTCGACGCCCGCACTCACGAGCTTCCCCCGTAGCCTTCGGAAATCGCTATCAATGGGAGGTAAATCTATTATCTGCGAATTAGTGATATACGAAGTGCTGTAACATTGCGGCACGCATAGCCCGGCGTCCAGGGTCTTCCACACGATCGGCCCTTAATCTGGGAACTTTCCCCTTGCATCGTTTCTTACTCGAGACAACGGAGAAGTCTGAAGACCGGTTAGGCTCTATCTTTACTACCAGCGACAACTGACGTCGCGCTCA
>NW_003302971.1:4698-9749 GCF_000142945.1 Phytophthora infestans T30-4 | reverse complement strand
CAAGCTTGACCAGACGCTTACCTTGATTGCCGGACGTCGCTCTGTGTGCTTGAGTGGAAATTCTGTTCTGTATTTAAGCTTACCCTTTCGGGTCTATTCTTAATAAGAAGTCCTAATCAAGTATACAAATATCAAGTGAACAATGATCCGTTATGGATCTTCTTGTACGCCAAGCGTCGTCTGCACCGTCGCATGAGTATCTTTAATGGTCCGCGCCCTGTCCCAGACGGTGAACGTGCTTCCAAAGGGTCGCTAAGTCTTCCGCGAACTCATCCCAACCGCCACCGAGGGTTCGTACCGTAGATGGTCCGCTGAATGCGAATCCGGCCAGTCCATTATTAATAATAAGGACAGCCTGGATTCAGTGACATAGGGCCGTATCCGATACTTGTTGAAAACTCGGAGGTGACGCCGTCGAGTCCCTTGCACCTTGGCGTCTCCGTACATCACCTGACCGAGGGTTCGTCGCTTGAACAACTTGGGCGGTGTCACGTCTTTGTCGACGGGTGGTAATCCGCAACTACGGAGAAATCACTACACCACACAGGCACTTTATCCAATGGAAAGCTTGGATCCACTTGTGGATCAGCGGGATCCGGCTGTTCGGCTTTAACCCTCTGCAATCCTTCATCCACCGACCCTGCGTTATCTAAGGGCCGACTCTGGGTACCGTCCCCCGTCGTGGTTCCAACCTTTATTGCTTGGATCTCGACCCGTCGATCCCTCTGCAGGATCTTTCGCGGAGCTGGATATGAAGGCCGATCCACCAAGGGGTCAGTTGGCTCCGCCGGGAGCTCCACCTCTCCGAGGGATTCGATCTCGGTAGTCGCCTCGTACACCAGATTCTGCCATTCTTTGTAGCGGCGGGATCCCACTGGCACATATCCAGGTCGCCTAGGGATACCGTCCTTCGCCAACCATCGCCCGATCTCCTCATAATGGTCCAGTAATAGTCTCTTGTCGCTGACGTTCGTGACCTGGAGGTATTGTGATCGACCTGGTCCTTGGATTACGGTAGGCACCCATTTCTCGCCTCGAGTGACCCACAGTTTCTCATGTTCCACCCACTTCAACAGATCTGGCAGTTCCCAGGTCTCTCCGGGCTCGATCCAGGTCGTCTTATCCGCCCTTATGATCCTCATCTTCGCCCCATACAACGGTCGTCGTCCGCTGAGCTGGATCCGCATCTCGTCAGGGAAACAAAGTGTCCCATCCGCTAGATCCAACCTCACTCCGGCCGGTACCATGAAATCCATCCCGAGGATGTCGTCTTGACCAGCGAGATCTCCAACCCAAATGTCAAACCAATACACCAAACAACCTGCCAGTGTGATCTTGATCCGCGTTCTCCCATTCGTACGGTACACGCCTTCACCAATCCCAACACAGTCTTGGATCCGACTCCCATTCACTTGGCACCCAACCTTACGAGCAAAGGTGGTATCTAGTATAGACACCTCGGCACCACTATCTAGGAGTAGGATTGCTTTTTCATTGTTGATCTTGCCCCCTACCTTGGCTTGTCTGAACCACTTTCCTGTTGCATGGTACTTCCAGTATCCACGGGACTCCCCGGTTAGCAGATCCATGGATCCAACATCCTCAGATCCACGGGATCCAGTGACCTGACAGACCTTAGGTGGATCTGCAGTGACCTCACCCTTGGTAGGCTCAAACCATCGACCATGTTGGCGCTTCTCCCAATAACCACGTGCCTCTCCCCTTTGTAGATCCAGGGTTGAAGAGACTTCGGATCTGGCAAACTCATCCACTTGGCGCAAACTAGAGACCTTGGCAACTGACACTTCATGTAGATCACGTGTATTATCGACTGGATCTAGGGTCCTGCTACCTGGATCTAGCGATGTCTTGCTCACAAATGCATAAATGCAGTACCTAGAACGCTCGGCTCGTACCGGATTCAAACCCGGCGAGCGTCCTAGTTTAACATTTTCTCGGTCACTTCTGGCAACATCCCTCTGTGCTTGGCTGGATCAAACCATTGACGGATCTGGTTGTAGAATTCTTCCATCGGGCACTTGCCGACGTCGTGAATCTCGCCACACCCGCGACACACGTAGAAGCAATGATCCCCGGGATGGCCTTTCTTGCCACACTTCTCACAGACCAGATGTTTCCAGCATCCAGATTCAGTGTGCTTCCGGGATCCGCACTGTGAGCACCTGACTTGTGCTGCCCCGTCCATGAGATCTCGGGATCTGTACATCCCACGGTCCCCGGGTACGGTATCCCCCGGTCGAGAGTTGTCTCCTGTCTTCGCCGTTCGATCGTTGGATGCAGTGAGACAGACCCGACGGTAATCTTCAGGGTCGGAGTCCGAACCGTCGGATCCTGATTCAGTTCCTGAGTCGGGCGCCGTGACTTGGTGGACACGTCGAGCTGGGGCCGTAGGCGTCGGAGCCTTTTGGCGATACTTGCCGGATCCGACCGCCGCCTTCTTCTGGCGGTGTTTCGCGCGATCCACCGCCCGCAGCACTTCCTCAAGCTCGTCTGCGTCGGGAAGTCGTAACAGGGTCAGCCTGTCGGCCAGATCCACGTCTCCCACCGTCTCGATGAAATGATCCACGTGTTCCCGCAGTACCTTGGATCCCCCATCCTTGATCTTCAACTTGGCCCGTAGACCGGCCACATTTAGTCGATGTAGCTATTCTAGCGGGGATTCGTCCGATCTGCGGCGAGCATGGTAGTATTGTCGTGCCACCGACACTCCCAATTTCCAGTACTGGGTCTGGAAACTGCGCAGCAAATCTGGCCACTTGTTCCTGGTGGGTCTGCCCAGCTGCCGATACCAGTTCCTGGCTGGCCCCGCTAGCAGATCCGCAAAGGTCAAACATTTCTCAGCATCCGACGCTTGATCTCTCATGAGGGCCGACTTGACTTTGCTGATCCATGTTCTCGCTCGGTCCTCATCTTGATCCCTGCCCGTGAACTCCTTCAGGTCCGATATGGCTGAGATCCGTACCCTCTGGATCATGGACGATCCACCTGCCCCGGCTGTGGCTGTTGCTACCACTGCTGACGAAGTGGATGGGCCATCCAGATCATCTGGGTCGAACTCATCATGGGAGTTGTCTCCCTCCACTGAATCCATTTCCACGTCTCGTGCTCCACGTTCGTGGAGCACTTGCACTTGTGGCACGGGCGCTCTCATACCCTGTTCGGCCAGGAAACGACTCATCGCAGCTTCGAAGTGCCGCTGCAGGGTGCCCGAGGAAGTGTCGGAAGAGCCTGTGGCCGTCTGGTCCACTGGCGAGACAGGGTCCGTGAGGCGATTACCTCGAGCCTGATCTGACGATAATCCCACTGGCTTCTTGCCGGATCTGGCTCGATCCTGGATGGATTGTGTCAGATCACGCGTAGGGCCTACTGGATCCCGAGCCTTCACGTTCACAGGGGCTTCCTGTCTTCGGACCCTCGCCCGCGCTTCCAGCATGGATGCCCCGAAGGGTCCTAAAAGCATGCGTCGTGGTTCGGACGACGTGTCTGACTCATCCTCAGCGGCGGATTCGTAGTTCGAGGACGCAGCTTGGCTGATCCTCGGCGATGACACTGGATCCATAGTGCGCGACCTTTCTCCGGTGATGGTGTGGTGTAGGGATTTCCAGATTCGACCATACGCCGACCTACTTTAGGTCAAGAATCGGCTCGGTCTGATAACCCAGAGCTTAGGAGCCAAGGATCACGGTAAGTACTCGGCGATCTGTCCGGATATGCTATCCGGACAGCCGCTGAGCTCAACGGTCGCCGGAACTCAGCTGAAGGGTCGGTAGAGATCCGAAACGACTACATTTCATTAGATATTTGTATGAGAAGCATAGGATTAAATAGGGGGAGCCGAAAGGGCTCCCAGAAGATAAGAGAGCAGAATTTTCCTAGTCCAAGACACGTGTACACTTTTCCGGTAAGTCCCTGCATAGGGCTGGATTATGCCTGCCGTCAATACTCGAGAGGCATAGCTTGTAGGGTATTGACTGGTAGCGCCAAGAGATTAGGTCGGTCCGGGTAGGACAAAGTCTCGCTACGCGCGAAAGAAAGTCCCGCATACTCAGCGGGCCGGTACGTCGGATAGCCCGGGTGCCGTAACACTTCTAGCTGAGCAGCCTCTGCGCTCGGTGACCTGTAAAAGCGCTCGCGCGCCGTCGTCCATCCTTTGGTGGAGGGCACAGGGTTGTGAACGAGCTCAGCCGAACCAAACTCGGCGGAGCCTCGGAAGTGATCTGACTTGGTTAGTCGGAACCGAGTGGAAGCGAGCCACTCGTCTGTCCCGGAAGGGCCGGACCGCGAGGGAACCACCCTCTGCGCAGGCCATACAACCGCCGACCTAACTCGGCGATTCGTTGTGGTTTGTGTAAGGAATCCACATCTGACGATATTTGTGTGTTCTACTACACCACATTCTCTTGGACATGCTCCAAGAGCGCGCTCTCGTAGCGGGAGAACAATTCCAGCCTGGCAGTGACCGCCTCTGGACCTTGCGATGCAAGATGAGCCACGCCCTCCGGGCCAAGCAAGGACATAAGCTTAGTAAGCGCGTCCTGCTGCGCCGGGGGCAAATTCGCGAGCACGGGGTGTTCCATCCTCGCAGAGGATATAGTCAACCGACTCAGGAGCGCGATTGACTACAAGTGCTACCAAGTGCAGCGGGGCTGCCGTAGCTTTAGCGTCAGAAGAAGACGTTCGACTCAAAGAGTCACTAATACCAAGCTCCTTATCCAAAGGACACTTACAGCCCAAGACCAGGGCTCAAAGTTAATACCTTAACTTTTATGCTTCAAAACCAGAAGTGTTTTATTTACTATTATTGCGGCCAAGCCGCCTAGGGGTAAATGTATCTCTTTAACTATCTAGCATAGTTAAACCTAATCAAATGCATAACGTGTGGCCTTCAGCCAACGTACTGAGGGACCTTGTTAGCTCTCCAACTTATGTACTGAGAGTTTGTTAACTCTCCGGATACTCCGTACCCCTGTGTGTTCCACATCCCGCAAAAACGGTTACACTCTCCCTCACTAAGATGAGAACATTCCGTT
>NW_003302971.1:0-3464 GCF_000142945.1 Phytophthora infestans T30-4 | reverse complement strand
CTCCTGGACATAGTCCAATAACTCCTTCTTACCCTGGCGAGTAGCAAGGAACTTCGACCGGATACGGTACGCCTGATTAGGCGGCCCGAACACGCGCGAAAGCTGTTGCTTCAGCTGATCCCAAGTAGGAAATGCAGCGTCAACAGACGTGCCGCACGTTAGTGCCCATTCGCGAGCGCGACCTCCAAGCCTGGAGATAGCCAGCGCCACGCGCTGATGCTCAGACTGGAGCAGGGCCGATCCCATGGCCATCTCGACCTCACGAGTCCAGAGAAGGAGATTCTCTCCATCCTTCCCTTCGAAGCATTTTACGCTCACCATGAGCGGTTTCAGACTCATAGACTCTTCACGCGTCATCGACGCCGCCGCCGTTGCGGCGCTCATCTTCTCTTGGACATGCTCCAAGAGCGCGTTCTCGTAGCGGGAGAACGATTCCAGCCTGGCTGTGACCGCCTCTGGAACTTGCGATGCAAGATGAGCAGCCTGTCGTGGCCCAGCCACCGTTGGCGCCAACGCCTCCGCGCTCACCTGAGCAGGGTCCTGATACGGCTTGAGTAAGCCAACGTAGAAGACTGGATGCGTGCGCATCTTCTTCGGAAGGTTAAGCGTATACGCTAGGCCCTTTTTGGCCACGACCTTGAACGGTCCTATGAACCGTGGTCTCAATTTTGTCTTAAAGACCGCAGACACTGCATGAGTAGGTAGGTTTTTTGCATTTAATAAAACTTGATCTCCGACCTCAAACCTTTCTTCATTGCGTCTGCCTTTGGCATCTGCATGTTCTTTTTGCATGTCTTGGCTTTCAGCCATAGCGTCGCGTACTTGACGCATTACGCTTAGTCTCAAAGAGACAAAGTCATTGACTTGCTTGCGAGCCGCAACATGGCTGACATCAGCTAGCCGCTCGGCTATCTCTTCCCCATCAAGCCCTGAGCCACTGCGTGGCGGCGTCAGTGGGACGCGAGGGTTAACCAAGCCGTTCACATAGAGCGGAGTGTAGCCTGTCGAGGAGTGCACTGCATTATTTAATGCGAGCTCAACGAGTGCGAGCATCTGGCCCCAGCGTTTTGGCGCCTCAGCACATACGCTTCGGAGGATATCCTCAACAACGCGATTCACGCGTTCGGTTTGACCATCGGTCTGTGGATGGTCCTCTGTGGACATGTCCAAACGAGTGCCGAGCACTCTGAAGAGGGACGTCCAGAACTTCGCGGTGAAGCGCGGGTCTCGAGCCGAGACAATTGCCTCAGGCAAGCCATGTTGGCGAAAGACTCGGTCTAAAATCAGCAAAGCTGTACCTTCACCATCTATGGTGTCCGGCACCGCCGCTAGATGAGCCATCTTGCTCAATCGGTTTACAAAGACCACAATGCCCGTGTTTCCTGTCTTGTCCTTGGGAAGGCCAAACACAAAGTCCATACTCATGGACTGCCAACATCTCTTGGGGACAGGCAAACTCGCCAATGGCGCTGCCGTGCTCGGCGCGGACTTTGTCTGTTGACACGTCTCACACGTGCGTAAATAGGTGCCGACCCACTTATACATCTTGGGCCACCAGTACATCGAGCTCACCGAGCCATAGGTCTTCTCCCGACCTAAGTGCCCGCCCACGGGCGTATCATGAACCTCATAGAGGATTCGATACTTTAGATCCTCATCATGAGGAACGACCACACGAAGGTTATCCTCAGAGTCGGTGCTGTAGTACAGCAGGCCGCCATCGAGTGAGTATCGATGCAGCCTCGCGCGTAAGCGCCCAGACAATTCCTTGTCAGAGTCTTTAAACTCTTCGCTCCCAAGAGCCTGTAGCAGCGCTACGCACATGTCGTCTTGTGCATACGCTCCGCGTATCAAGTCAGGCACTGACGACGTCACTGTCGTGACATGAGCTAACTCGTAGTCCGGCCTGCGCGAGAGCGTATCGGCCACTACATTAAGCCGCCCCGGCTTGTACTTCACCTCGAAGTTATACTCGGCAAAGAAGGAAAGCCATCTTGCCATTCTCTGAGAGAGATGAGGTGCCTGTGTCCGCAGTGCGTAACGACGCATGATCAGTAAAGATCACAAAAGGCTTAGAGCCTAGCAGGTGTACCCTGAATTTGACTAGAGCATACTTCATTGCAAGTAGCTCTTTGTCATGAACTGGATAGTTCTCTCCGCAGCTTTGAGCTGGCGAGACTCAACGCGATCACGCGTTCACGCCCTCGGCGTCTGCTTGTAGTAAAGCACAACCGATTGCAAAATCGGAGGCGTCACAGACGACGCTAAACGGACTATCCGGGTCCGGCAGCGCAAGGATCGGAGCCTGGAGAAGGCTCTCCTTCACAGCCTCAAAGGCTCCGTCGTGCTCGACGTTCCAGCACCATGGTGCGTCCTTCTTAAGGAGATCTGATAATGGCCGAGCCATCTCCGCGTAGTTCGCACTGTACTTGTGCAAGTAATTGGCTAAGCCTAGCCACTTGCGTAAGTCTTTTTGGTTCTTGGGAACCGGCCAGTCCACGATTGCCTTGACTTTGGCAGGATCTGCCCGTAAGCCACGCTTCCCAATGAAGCACCCGAGGAAAGGTATCTCCTCCGCGCCAAAGACGCACTTGTCCAAGTTGGCATACAACTTATTAGTGCGCATGCACTCGAGCACCGCTCGCAAGTGGTCAATGTGGTTATCCACGTCTGACTTTCCGTGCTCGGCACGACTATGGACGAATATATCGTCAAAGTACGTTTGAGCGTACGCCCGGTGGGGCCTAAACAGCTGCGTCACAAGACGATTGAACGTTGCTGGTGCGTTCGACAGCCCCTTGGGCATCACCAGCCACTCCCAGAGCATACCGCTCGGAGTACTCACCGCTGTCAGCGGAATGTCGCTCGCTCTCATGAGCAATTGGTAGTAGCCATCGACCAAGTCGAGCGCGCTGTACAGCGTACAGGCCTACCATGTTGTTCTGCAGAACATCCTTGCGAGGAATCGGCGTTTGCGCCGGGATAGTGGCCGCATTTAGCTTGTTAAAAGCATGAACAATGCGCCACTTGCCGTTCGGCTTTCTGACACAGAACGTGGGTGTCGAGTGCGGAGACTTACTCTCACGCACCATCCCTGCCTCGTGCTTCGCACGGAAGATGCGTCAATGACGTCACACTGCTCTCTCGGCAAAGGGCATTGCTTGTTACGCAGTATTTGGTCCAGGAACCAGGTCAATCTCATGACACACGCTCTATCCGGAGCAGGCCCGTCGTGGTCTTTGAGACACGTCTCCATACTCCTTCATCACCGGTAGAGGGATCCGAAGAATCTTGAGGATCGCCGATCACTTCTGCGCTCAGCGCCTTCTGGGTCCTCTAGGACCGCGTCGTCCACGACGATGAGAGTCACTCTCTCAGTCCAGCAGACACTCGCAGCTCGCTGCTTAGCTCCCGACTCGCATGAATCCGCAGTCTAGAGAACTGCGGGCGAGATCAGTGATCCT
>NW_003302970.1:11992-13346 GCF_000142945.1 Phytophthora infestans T30-4 | reverse complement strand
CCAGCTGGGATCATAAAGGCGGTCCCGAGTACACGTCGACGCCTGCACTATGCGCCATTACCCACATCTCGAATTCGTACACCATCTCCCATCCGCAACATTGGGCGCAAAGTAGTCTATCGCCGTATTGACTTCTTCGGTAAGGTCTGGCAGGAATGCCAACTCCTTCGCGTAGTCTTCCAGACCGATGTTGTTAGCTGGGTGCTCGCAGAAATCACTTCTTGTGGCCTCCGTTGCTTCATTTCCTTCGGTTGTTAACACGCGAGCAACCGAAATGTACGTTCTCGTCCAAAGTCGCTACGGACTCTTCCCTCGACTCACCATCGACATCCGCTTTGATTTTAACACTCGGTACTGGGTCCATCTCCTTCCCTTCTTGGTTTCCAACCTCTGGGCCACCTGCCGAATCTTTGTTCGCAATATTGGATGCGCGGGCAGCCGACATATTGGGCTGTTGGCTTTTGTTAAGCGCCTCGGATGACCGTTGTCTTGGCAGTCCGGCATTCGCCCCACTCTCGCAACGAACACTCGGTGCCGTATTCACCACCTTCAGTGCGACTTCTGCATCCTCTGGACCAACCACCGATGATTCGTTCGCAAATTTGGTTGTGCACAAGGCCGGGACGACATCGTCGAGACTGGTGATTCCATCTGATCCCGTGCTGGTACTTGTCGCTTCCGTTGTCACCCCAGACTCGAAACGAACACTCGTTGGCGTATGTACAATGTTTACCGGGCTCAGTAGCTCGTGTGTACGCGCTACCGAGGCTTCGTTTGCATTATTGCTTCCGCCGTGAACTGTCGTATAAGTGTCCACAGGCTCTTCGGAAAATTGACCATCAGCCGAGTCCCCGGCTGTCACCCCAGACAGACCTCCACTCGTTCACGTTCCTCCAGGATCATTGCCCAGCGCTCTGCACATGTCAGAGGGATCACTAGCGTCCATTATCGAGTCTTCAAGAGGCCTTGCTAGCACCCCACTGGGTTCTGGATAGCCTGGTCGCTCGACTGCCGAAGGCTGAGTTGCAAGCCCATTGCTCGTAGATTTTACACTCACGCTGAAATAGCTCGTGATCTCTGCGACCTTCATAGGCCAACACTTGTTAATCTTGGTACTTATTGGAGTCCAGACGCACATAGCCGTCACCTCGCGGCAAATCCCCATCCGGAATTCACATCGCGATCGAGTCGTGTGCTGGTAGGTACACAGCTTGGTCGGACACATTGGTCAGCCGATTATGTAAAGACCGTCCACGTCGAAACCTCGCCGCTGACGGGATTAGCTTGCCCGCTCGACGATGAGAACACAACAATTTTTGCAGAACAACGTGGTTCTTCACTAGTCGATATTCTC